>NC_051154.1:342864333-343104332 GCF_013339745.2 Dermacentor silvarum | reverse complement strand
TTGTAAGCTTGCCCCGGGAAAAGCGCCCATCGCTGAATTCGGGTGGCGGCCATGAAATAAGTTTTGACCATCTGGTTCGAGAAGACCCCACAACGGACGGTGATCTGTTACGAGTGTGATACTACATCCCAAAAGGTAGTCGCGGAACCTTGACACTCGGAACACTAGCGCTGACGCTTCTCGCTCAATTTGAGACTACTTTCTTTCAGCTGAGGTGAGCGTTCGCGACCTGAACCCATTTGTCTGTCTTCGCCATTTATACGGTGAAAGAGGGTGGGACGGCACCGTAAGGCGAAGCGTCGTATTCCAACAGCAACTCCAGCTCAGAATGGAAGTACGTTAGCACGCCAGCCGAACACAAAGCAGTTTTTGCCTTTTAAATGCCGCGTCTTCTTTTGCGCTGCAAGTCCATTTCGCACCTTTTTCAGATGACTGAACAAGGTGCAGCACCGTGGATAGATTCGGCAACAACTTATTGTATTATTCTAGAAAGTAGCATTCCCAAAAAGGGTCGCAACTCGACAACATTTCGTGGCAATCAGCCAGTCTGATTGCGTCAACGTTCTTCTCCAGCGGGTGCAGTTCCTTCAGCATCAATGCGATGGCCAGATACGTCACGGATGATTCACAAAACCTGCACTTGTCAGAACGAATTTTGTCACTGTTCTCGTGGGAACGCTGCATCACAGCTTGGGGACTGTCCTTTTGAGCGTCGCCACTCTCAGCTATCAACACATCATCTCAATATACGCAGCGTTGTCTGTCTCGGCGAACAGATTGAGCAGCCTTCTATGGAAGACTTGTTTTTTGCCATTTTCCGGAGAATACGAAATTCCTGCTGCATCTTCGGGCATCCTTCGACGTTGCTTCGTGAGGCCAGGAACAGTTGGGACATTTCAATGAAGGTGCCTCACAGTCGGCGGTATTATGTTGCCCCCCGCAACGCTGGCAGGTCACTTGATTCAGCACCATCCAATGACTTCCATAAACCGGATTGTGGGGCGCTGGTTCTTCGACAACCGCTGCCTGTGCCGGCATCGATGACGGTAACAGCGCCTACAGCAATTCGGATCTCCGAGAGCATCAGGCGCCACATTCGTCGCCCCTGGGTGGCACAGACACGGAGTGCCTTGCTACCCGTAATCCACGAACGAGACCATGCCGTAGTTTTTCTCTCCGTCAGTGGATTCTAGGCTAGTAAAGCAAATGACCTTACGGTACAAGGAGCTGAAAAGGTGACAAGAACGTGTTGAAAAATCTGAAACGCCTGCTCAATTTGCGACTTTCTTTCTCTGTGGTCTCCAGACACCGGCCGCAAACCGCGTGCATGTCCTCGCCGTACTGGAGAACGATCGCTGCTCTTACATAATTTAATTTACCGTTTCTTGGCACCTTTGCTGCTCCGAGCAGGGAAGCCCATACACAACTTCTTCGCGGCGGTTTTGTGAACTTTACATTGTATTCGGGACTCCGTCCCAGCTCTGGATAGTTGATGACACTTTTGAAGGATCTTTTTGACTTTGTTGATAGCCATGAGGAGCTTGAGTTGCCTTTACCATTGTACATCCTTCTTCAATGTCTCCTCACCCCAATCCAGCCTTTATGTCACCGGCCCCCCTCCTCCACTGCAGAGTAGTCACTGTTTCGTGGAACGCTCATCCGACCTTTCTGCTTCCTTTTGAGCGTCGCCACTCTCAGCTCATCTCTCTCATCTAAATATGCCTGGGTTCCTTTCAGGCCTTGCAGCAATGATTCAATTTTCCGTTCAAATATCGCTGGGGCGGACGCGATGCCAAATGGCAATCGGTTGTAGCAGAACAGCCCTTTTTATGTGTTTATTATGGCTAATTTCCGCGAGTCTTCATCCAATTCTACCTGATTGTAAGCATCGCGAAGGTCTAAAACACAGAATTTCTTTCCTGCCCCTAAATTGCGAAAATGTCACAGGCAAGGGGTACTGTTCCACATCGTATACTGGTTTAGTGTCACCTTGAAGTCGCCGCAAATGCGCACTGTTCCATCCTTTTTTAAAACGAGAATAATGGGCGTTGCCCATTCGGAATGAGACACTGGAGATATTATGCTTGCCGAGACTAGTCTGTCAAGCTCCTTTCCACTTTATCTCGAAGTGCATAATGATTTTTCTTGCCTTGAGAACTTGGGGCTTGATCCGGTCTTAATGTGCAGTCGGGCTGGCGGGCCTTTGATGAGACCAGTACCCTCACTGAAAAGGTCAGCGTTTTGCTGCAGTAGCTTCGGCACATCCGTCAGGGCTTGGCTTGATAATGAAGACTGCTGGTACACGCTCAGCACCTGAATGCGTTCGTCTGCTAACTTTAGCAGTAGGTCCCGGCCGCAACGACTGGGGCCATTGCATGCTTTCTTGAAAGATGTTGTGCTACATGTTATTAGCCCAATAAGTTCGTAGCGCATCCTCCCTCCAGAGGACGTTGCTGCGATAGTTTTTTATAGCACATGCCTCCAGGCGCTTGTGTTTCAAGGGCTCTGTTTAGGCACTTGTGCTTCTGGCCAATCCTCGCATCTTTAATATTTTGCAAGTCCTATCATTCCTTCGCAATGCATTGTTCATGCCCATAGTACACATAATTAGTCATTGCCATAATCTTATTACGTATATATTTTACGCACTTTACAGCGACTGTTTTTTAGCCCCCTTTACAGGCATGCCACATCTAATGTTCATGTAATTCATTATTCATGTACCACTAACAAGTCATTACCATCGTCTTGGCGCTCTTTGGCCACATCTGGCCCTTGCGCCAATAAACACAATAATCATCATGGGGCATTGCCGTCTAAAACAGTCAGACTACATTGCACTGTTGTACCTTGATATGAAACTGGCATTGTCAGTACACCGAGGAGCGGAAGCCTTACAAGATAGCATGAAAGCTGGAGCTCTGACCTTTGTATAGCTGCGGCCATGGATGACAATATCTCTCGTAAATGCGTTTAGGAATGAGGCAAACAGGAGGGCCAGTGTCGACATCCATTTTCATTTCGATGCCATTCCACGCGAATGATCTTCTGATTGGTTGTACGAGGGTGCGCTTAGTTGTCAATGACCGATGCGCTGCTATCACTATCTTCAGTTTCCACCGCTTGCGCCGTTACTGCAAGCATTCTGCTTGTTTTTTCGTTTACCGCACACATTCTGGCTAAATGCCCTGGCCGTGCACTTTTGAAGCATCTACTCTTGATTAGTCGACACGCCTTCGTCACGTGACGTTAATTCCCACAACATTTGCATTGTTGCAAGCCCGGCGACTTTGTACGCGACTTTGTTGATTCTTCAGCTATAGCAGTCTCGCCTCTTCCGTTTCCGTAGCAATTCCTTGCGAATCGCGTTCAGCGCTCTCCGCGGCAAGGGCAAGAGCCTCGGCTTCTTGCAGATTCAGGTCTTTCTTTGCTAGCAGCTGCTTCTGCACATTTTTGGACCTGACACCGCACAAATACGGTCTCTAATCATTCTGTCCAGCATCGTAGAAAATTTGCGATTCTGTGCCATCTGCGGTATAGCCACTATGAATGCATGCACTGATTCTCCTTCTGGTGACATCGATGAAAGAACTTGAAGCTATGAGAAATTTCATTCGGCACCGGGTCGTAGTAGCTGTTTAAAACTGCAAAACTTTTCGTAGGTCATGGCGTTAGGCTTCTGTGGCGCTACTTTCCCGGTCAAATTTCTATTGTCTTTGTTCCAAGCGCAGCTACCAGCAGGCTCTTTCTTTAGCATCATCCTTCACATCATTCGCTTCAAAGTAAGCTTCAATCTTGACTAAGTGCGCCTGCCACTTATCTTTTCGTCTTCGAATTCCGGCAGCCTATGGGCCATGGCCGTGGTATGTCCAGTTCTGCTGCCGCCGTCGTGTGTAGGCCTATGCTGGTCTCCTGCAGCAGCAGAATCCTCGTCGCCACTGTTACGTCCTACCTGCCCCTGGCCGGCAGCTACGAGATGAACCTGAGACCAGTGTCGCAGGCACCAAAAGAACACCGTTTATTTCCGGCTCGGAAATATATGTAAACTAAGGGAGAAGCAGGAAGAGAGAGAAAAACAGGCGCATGCGCAGAGGCGTCTTCCGGCCCAGACTTGTTATCTGTAGCACATACAATTATTGCAGTCCACCTAAATGTTAACCCCCACCACCGGTCAAAGATAGTTTGTGCTAGATTAATCTCCGATTGACAAAGCCTACCTTGCATACATAAAAGTGCTCGGTGATGAAATTATCTTTATAAACAACGCCTTTACGGCAGTGTACAAGCTCGATAGCATGCGTTACATACACCCGCCAGGTACTAAAGAAAAGTTTGCAGATCGAAAAAGTACATGGAAACGAAGAAAGAGTACACAAGACAGAGCGTCAACTTCCTACAGCACTTTATTACAGGAAACAGCGACTTGTACAACTCGGCGACGATATGTTACATGTATGCATAGCTTTCCAAGAAATTCGTCCTATATATAGCTCAGAAACACAAAATGAGTGTACACACAATCTGACATAAGTTTGAAAATCGTATCGGCCATGTTCATTATTCTGCCTGTAAGTATGTTACTTTTTACTTACAATGGTAAATGCATTAAAGGGCACAGGCTTCCATCTTGCTACATTTACTGCAATGTCATGCACGTTTTATTGCGCGCTAGTAGTTTTTTTTAAGTTATTTCCGTGTTAGGCTATCGTGCATTTTGGCAAGAGAGAGAGAAAAGGTAAAGGAAGGACAGGGAGGGTAGCCAGAGATTATCTCCGGTTGGCTACCTTGTACCGGGGGAGGGGTAAAGGGATTCGACAGGAGAGAGAGAGAAAGAGTAAGTATAAAAAAGGGGGAAAATGAAAAAAGAAAATGACACACAAACAGAACTGTTTCTGTGGGCACTGTCACGCAGTCTGTGAAGGCGTTCTAGTGTTGCATAGTGTCAACGTCCCATCGTACGTCACACCGTGTAGAGTCACAATTTGTCACTGAGTCAGGTGTGTTTTAAGTAACGCAGCAGTGCCTTCAGGGGCGCTCCTGCTGTTCGTCTAGGACAGTTTCCAAGGCTGTTGATTTGCGTTATTGGACGTTTGTCCGGCTGGTCCATCGTGGCTGAGAGCTGCTCTCTGCGAGTCGAAACGAGGGCACTCACAACGGCACGCGCGCGGCTGCAATAGGTGGCGTCAAAATCCGATAACAGAAATCTATCAAAGTAACAAAACCGATATCTAAAGTTTTTGTTAAATCCATGTGCCGGAAGTGATTGCGGAGCGGGAAACACGCCATTGAGGCCATGTTTCGGGCACCACACATAGTTAGTACGCAATCTTTTTCCCGACTACAGTGCATAGTATCACGTGAGAATCATTTTAGTGCAAGCTGAAAAGATTTGGGCAGTTTAGGCATACCGACTGCCCAAAGAGAGAGAGAGAAAAAGTAAAGGAAAGACAGGGAGGTTAACCAGAGGTTATCTCCGTTGGCTACCCTGTACCGGGGAGGGGTAAAGGGATGCGAAAGGAGAGAGAGAGAAATAAGTGAAAAGAAAGAATAAGCAAAAAAGGAAGGAAAGAAAGAAAATCACACACGCACACAAAGCAGAACTGTTTCTGTGGGCACTGTCATGAAGTCCGCGAAGGCGTTCTCGTGTTGCATAGTGTGATTTTCCGTCCTACGTAACACAATGCAGAGTCACAATTTGGCACTGAGTCCGGTGTCTTTCAAGTAACGCAGCAGTGCCTTCAGGGCGGCTCGCGCCATTGTTTGTGTAGGCCAGTTTCCAAGGATGTTCTTTTCTGTTATTGGCGTTTGTCCAGTTGATCTATCGTCGCTGAGAGAGCTGCTCTCTGCGGGTTGACACGAGGGCACTCACAAAGAAGGTGTGCGATTGTTTCGTTGCACCCGCAGGATTCACAAAGTGGGCTATTGGCCATTCCGATACGAAAGGAGTACGCACTTGAAAATGCTACTCCAAGCCATAGACGGATTAGAAGTGTGCAGTCCCGTCGTGGAAGGTTCAATGGAATACGAAGCTGTAAATTAGGGTCCAGGGCATGAAGGCGTGCACTTGTGAAATCGGAGGAATTCCATTGCATCAATGTTAGCTCACGCGCAAGCGCGGAAAGTTTTTTCGCTGCGTCGGCTCTCGAAAGAGGAATGGCAACGCAGTTGACACCGTCATGGGCAGATCGGGCCGCTGCGTCCGCTCGATCATTGCCATGTATGCCACAGTGACTAGGCAACCACTGATATATTATATTGTGCCCTTCATCAACTATGCAATGGTGTACTTGTCTTATCTCTGCGACGAGCTGCTCATGTGATCCATGGCGCAGTACTGAGAGTAAACTCTGGAGGGCTGCCTTGGAGTCACAGAAGATTGACCATGGATGGGGTGGTTCCTCCAGAATGAAATGAAGAGCCGCACGGAGGGCTACCAGTTCAGCAGCTGTCGTTGATGAGACATGTGACGTCTTTAGCTGTATCTTCACGGATCTTGTTGGAAAAACCACTGCAGCAGCTGAACTTGTAGGTGTGACTGAGCCATCGACATAAATGTACGCGGCCACTGTGAACATCTTGTAAAATTCATAATGTTGCCTGTTTCAGGGCAAATGACGGCATGTGAGCTTTCTTCATGATTCCTGGGATGGGTGAGGCGTATGTCAGGTTTGTGTAGGCACCATAACGGTGAGGATGGTCTTGCTGCAGGCATGTAGTTCGATGGCAACGAGGTATGATTGGCTGCAATTATACGACTGAAAGTTGTGTGCGGCCTTTCTGTAAGTAAAGATGCAAGATGGTGGGAAGGTAGTCGGGCAACGTGCTGAATATGCGCCCTGAGGGCGTCGGTGGCTAAGTACGTTGATATTGGGTGGTCTTGCGCTATGACAATCGTTGCCGCCGTAGACGCAAACTTCGGAAGACCGAGACACGTCCTTAGGGCTTTAGCTTGTAGTCCCTGCCCGACTGCCCAAAGCACTGATGACACCTATGCTCTTCCTCGCAATGCACTTACATCTGCTCTTTCGATAAAAAAAAGCATAAAAAGCCAATTACAGTTTCATTGACTCAGTACGTGCTGCTTTTCAAGCAGACATCGAAGCAATCCTGGTATACGCGGGTGCATGCATAGGTCTTGTATGATGGCGGGTCCTCGTATGAATTGCACACGTTGAAATATTGCGAAACAGATCATTTCTTTTGCGGTGCTCAAGTACAAAGACACAGACTCGAAAATACAGCGCTATGTCACGGTTTCCTTCACTGCGTAAGCGTTCTAGAGCGATTTATCCCCAACTAGCCATAAGGCGCCTGTACTTGAAAGACATGAGTGAAGGAGTACTGTGACCTGTGCATAATTACATTTCACCTGCCTAATCGAAAGTGCACTGTCATCTGCAGCGGCGGGCATAGTTGAAGGTGCACTTCCCACCTTTCGGCGACTTGTGTCTTTCGCTTTTCGAAAGTTATCTTTGCCGCTGGAAACAGTGCAGAGCATCGCCGCTAAACTTAAGGCACCTGAGACCACATAATTCGCCCACGAAAGCACGCCGCTGGTTCCCACCCCGAATTCCACACGGTTCATTACCCCACCACACACCACACTAAGTGAGGAGTGCCATATTTCAAATCGCTGCAGCGCTAAATGGAACTGAAAATTCATTTTCTTTGGCAGAGTTTCTCAGCTGGGCTCGTTAACTCGCCGGTTACAAAGTCGACAGACGCGCTAGGCCAACGCGTAATGTAAACAACATCGGCGGTAGGCAAGTGCTTATTATCGAGACTAAGGACTTCGAAAGCATGTTTCCAGTCGTTTCGAGCACGAGAAAATATACATACAAGAAGCACGGGCGTTGCCGCTATCATTATTTGGTGCACTATTTTCGCTGACGATCGTATTGAGCCCGCCTATATATATAATGGCAGTCGGCAGGCCTTTAGGCGCCCGTTCCTGCGTTGAGCGTCGGCGTGCCTCGGCGACGTAACGGAGCGAACGAACACAGCGAGTGATGAAAGAGCGAAAGCCGTGCGCAGCGGGGGATAGCGGGGAAAGACAGCGATAACGAAGAGAGTGCGAGGATGAAACGGGGGAAGCCACCTTGAAACACCACCAGTTCGCGCTCACGTCCGCGCCTCCGCGGAAGCGGTGGTGCCGGGCGAGGCGGGGGAAGTAAGAAGAACCAGAAAGCTCGCCTTCTCGCATAGCGTTCGCGGTGTTTCCCGGTAAATATTACGGTGGCATAAGCTGCAGTTGCCGAGAACCGGCGACTGTGTGACCGGTCTATGTGGTATAGCGTCGCAGCTCTGCCAGTCGGTGCGGTGATCGGTGCGATGCCTCAATGTCTCGCGAAATGAAGACACGTATAGTGCTAAGCTCAAATTTCGCAGTTTCGTAATCGTCAGTGATTTTTTAAAGAAACAAGTCCGTGCAAATTTGTGTAGCTTCACACAACTTCTCTGTTCATAATTTATTCCACTGAATTTAATTTCAGTGAATCGCGGAAATTCAGTACTGTTTTGTTTTTATTCTCTTCATAAATAAGTGGTTAAGACCTTTGTTTCAGTTAGTCCGACTGCGCACTTATGTACTACACTCGTTTCTCCTGTCTTTCGTACAGGTCCTGCTTTTTTTGCGTTTCTCTTCTAGATAACATTTTAAATAAATTTCATCTTAATATTGGGCATATTTCCTAGTAGTACAAGCCATAAGTGGGGATCTTCATCGTCGTTACATCATCATAATCATCCCTATTACGTACGCTCCGGCACGAGACAAAGAGGACGACGACTTCCTTTCTGGCAGCTCGTTCTTCGACAACGGCTGATTCCTGGACGGTCCGGCTCCGCAGAGTGAAGTCGCAGCAAAGGCCAGCCACTCGTCGGTGGGACCAGGCTCCACTTCAGCCAGCACCGCCAATTTACGTGCCTACGAAGCATTTCAGTGCCTGTTCATACAGGCCTAGCGCCTACCAGCACAGAAGCAGTGATGGCAGTTTTCGATGAGGCCTCGCATCCCGGCGTGGCGGGTGCAATCGTTGAGCACCCAGGTGCAACACTGCTACCAGCGACGATCGCACGTTCCCCCACCGCCAAGTGCATCGATGCCGTTCGCACAGGAAAGAGGCGTTGGGTGGCCGCCATAAAGCGAACGAAACAACCGGCGTGTTAGCAGCCGGCCTGGCAAAGGTGTGGCGTCCTCTACGCGCCGCGGACAAGGAGCCCCTCCAGCGCAAGGTAGCCGAAGCAGTCGCCGTCCACCGATGGAAATACCCGGACTACACGAACCACCCGCGTGAGGCCCACCGGCCGCAAGGAGCAGGAACGCGTTGCCAAGCTGGTTACCAGCAAGCTGAAGAATGACAGTTCCTGGGACAAGGAGCAGCAGCGACAACTTGCATGGTCGCGGCCCACGGTCGAGGCGGCCCGAAGTTCCAGCAGCAGCTGCATCCGCCACCACTGCGGCCGACGCCAAGAAGCACACACAGTGCTACCATGAGCGCTGCTCGAGTCAGCGCTTCGGGTGCCGGTCAGGGAACGGAGGCTTGTATGCCGACGCCCACTGTCCCGACCACGACCAAGGATCCCGAAGAACAAGTGGTGCCTGTAAATTTGGCTGCTTGAAGGACCCTTGGTTGAATTGTGGAAGAGGGCAGCCGCAACACTTCCGCAATTAGATCTTCGGAACATCCAAGGCAGCCTGAGAGAGGGTTGAGCCGTGCGGCCGAGCTGTGTTCTTTGGAGGCAGCTGCTGCACTACCCCCCGTGAAAACAATGCGGCTCGTGCACTTGCTCAATCGGGGAGTCGGATGACCAAGACGTTGTCATCGCTGCAATCAAGGTCATGGCCCCGACTCGTTGAAGTGCATCCTAAAAGAATAATTGTGCAGCTGCTACCTTAGATGATGGCTGTTTTGCTGAAGGCATATGATCACAGCGAAAGTTCTGTACGGAAGGATGCAGCATTTTGTATGGTGACGCTGCATCTCGTGGTCGGCTCTGAATTGATGAAGCCACACTTATGGGATGCAAAAATGCACAGGGCAACAGCAGCGGAAGCGGACCTGGCTATCCCCTTCAAATACGGAATCTTCCCCCAGATACCACTAAAGCGGTGGGGGGGGGGGGGGGGGGCGGCCCAAGCAGCACCTTCCGAGCCAGTGCTTCCCTTTGGGCTACGACTATATGCTTCGCTGCTGCTTTGCCAATAACTGTCGCCCCGTGATTTAGTTCTTGAAGCAACTACAACACGTACCTGTTAGTAAAAAGTACCGCTTTATTAAGTAATAAAAAAGTATTCTACGCCTAGCGCACCGAGTGTCACTGTTAAAGTAGTCCTCACATAAAACATTAAATATTTAGAACTTCGTAAGAATATAACATTCAAATGAAACAAATTACCTTCCTGTCTGTAGTGAAATGCCGTAATGCTGTCAAAACAGGTGTCACTCTGGCGGGACATGAACATGGACAAAGCATTTTAATTTAAAAGAATCACGCAGACACGCCTGTGGGAGTCACCTAAAGTATGCGTAAGCATTTGCTACTCAAGCAGGCGTTTCGCCGTGTTATGATGCTGTGTTTCGTATAATGACGAGAAACGCCCCGAAAGTCATACAGACAAACGGAGAAACGCGGTTGCAACGCCACGATGTTACTTAGACCAGCATAAGATGACGGGGTCATGTTGCGCGTAGGGTCGGGCAGCGTGAGCTTCTTTCTTCTTCCGTTGTTGCTGTAGCTCTTAGTCACCATCATCATCATTCATTACTCCTGTTGCTGTTGTTTCTCGCTAATCCCAGGTGCCTCCATGAGTTGTTTCTGTCATAACCTCAACTTCCGCTGACGCTCTGCATGTTTGCTACAGTTGGGATAGACGATAGACGTGTGGTTTTGCGCCGCCCTGTGAGAACGGATGGGCCGGCAAATTGTTTCTCGCCTGTTTTTCTTTCAGACAGTGACCATCCGTTTTTGCATGAAATGTTGCACTCCGATTAGTTCATTATCTTCCTACTGTAGTCGTGTCACCAGATACCAAAGATGTCCCACAGGCTTCTTGGGGCTTTTTCGAGGAGGTAGTTGACTCATGTCTTTTCTTGAAGGTTAGATCCAGCCGGGAGTACATTTTCGCTACGAGTCGAAAAGGAATTTCTGCTGCACTGGCGGAGTTGATTTTCCAAGATGTTTTGTATTGTGCACCTTACTTAATTCGTCCTTCGGAAATCGCCTTCGGAAACACTTCCTGTTAGAACCTGGTTGAACTCCAGGGCCTGCTTTGTGTCGTTGTGTACGAGCTGTTGACTCTGTCCACGTGCTGAAACCATAGATAACTGTTTCATAGATTGCACGGACGCTATATTTTTGGGGGATGTTCTCCCACGTACGCTGAAAAAGGATATTGACATAAGTGGCGGGTCTCCGTATGAAATGTTCATAGTACTGGGTTTATACAACCCATGGAGATCTAGACTATGTCATCGTCATGAACAAAGAGAGCGATATTCAAGATCCTTCTATCGTGAAAGTGCAGCTTATGTGAGAAGTGTGTACGCTGCGCCGGAACCTCCGATTGTCTGGGTGACGTATGTGTGTGCTTGCCCGAATTTTAAGTGTGTAGCTTTGTCCACTCTGTTATATCTTCAGTTTTGCTTTCCATCTAATGAACAAACAAAAGGAAAAAGGATGGGCAGCGCAGTGATTAAGATACCTGTATTTGAATGAAAACGTCGTCTGTTCGAAGCTCACGGTACCAAGTTTTTATGCTGATATTATTTTTTGTATGTTTTTATTTTAGTTTAATACCTAAATATTTTTCGTGTATTTAAATTTCGTTTTATTTTATTAATACAAGATTTTCTTTATGCAGTGAAAGCGTCACGGCGTCACCTACGGTTTCCTTTAGTGAGTCGACATAGAAATGCTTAAGCTTGTAAAATTGTGCAGATCCCACACGCACTGTGGCAAGCTACGTTGTGCGAAGCATTTTGCAGGTAGCTGGTCATCCAGCATTGCTTGCGATTCTGCAATACGATTCCAGGTGGACCAACGTGTTCCTGCATTTGAGTAGTGGTGTGTGTGAGGAGCGAGCATACGTGTGTTTGACTACAGTGGTACGATGACAACCACGTTGTAATCGATCCTATGACAGGAATAGCATGAGTTCTGCGCCGGCCGTTGGATGCGAGTGTAGAAAAGGGTGATCGTTGGGTTAAGCAGTGGACAAACACAAACGAGAGAAATTCAGATTGGGACGTTATCAGCGACTACGTTGCGTACAATCGCGCGTACTTGTAGCTATTTCATGTGTAAGACGTTAAAAAGACGGTAACATTGTACTTCGGTGAAGAAATGTTGACACTTTATTAACTTGCGGAATCATGAAGTCCATAGAACATCGCGTAGATTATGCGCAGCGTAAGATGCTAGCAGAAAATTACTGTAAAAAGAGGGTTGGTCCCGCTGATATAGTGCAGTCTAATAAGACGGCGCCTCAAAGCGCGAGCTATCACCAGGAAAGAAGACGACAAAGTTGCACGGGGTGCACGCGCCGAGTGTTTCAAAGAGATGGCCGGCTTTGGAACGCTAAAAACACGCGTGTGATCTTGGCTATGAAGAAAGAAAAAGGATAAAGATCGTGGCCATGTACCGATTCTTGGCCAGTCCCCCATAGTGGGTACGAGCCACTTTTGAAGGCAAGCAAGCAAGCATATGGATGCAGCACTCGGCTGATGTGCTCGACGGCAGAGGTTCGATTCTCACACCCACATTGGTCTCTCATTGTTTCATTTTTTTAATGGGAGGCGAGACAGGAACCTACATTTCGCAAAGTGCCGAAGATGAGCCAAAGAATGCTTCGCATTACAGTAACGTCGGTCTAAGTCGCTTAACTTGATGAAGCCCTTCTAACGCGTACATCTCCAACGTTAAACTGACATCTTGCAAACTTGTATTTGCTACATCAAAAAATTCGTCAACGATTACGTTACTCGTTAATGCGACATTTGAGCGAAACTATATAAATGTTTTCATTTCGCGATATATTGGCTGGCGCCGACAATCTGACTCGTGCGGCGCGTTGCAAACGGAGTGAAGTGTGGAATGCCCGCCTCGTAAATCTGGAGTTCGCGAGAGCCAGCGCGTGGGTGATGCGTGGGCGCGATTCACAGCAGCCGCCGAAAGACCTCCCAGATGACGCGCGCCATTGTGGCGCCATCTCGCAGCCATCGTCGTCGCACTACGCTTTTCTTCTCACGCTTTCGCCATACACTCGTCCGCTTTCCGCCTCATGGTTCCGCTGCACCCTTTTTAACGTATGAAGAAAACGTTGCTGATCTGTAGAAGAGCCTGCTGTGAATATGTTAGCCCAATATTACTCAACTGCATGGAGCAGGTAATTCACAATTTCGTCACAGAAACAGTCGAAAATCACTTGCACTCTCCTTCGCAATCAAGTCAGCAGCTACGTCGGAAGTAACGAAGCAGCCAACGAACCGGTATTCGCGGATTTCACAATCGCGAGAACACTCTATGTAACACTATTGTTGCTAAGATTGAGTGAAATAAATGCGCAATATATATGTCGTTGCTCTCAAAAAGACCAGAAAAGTGTCTAATCTTTGCAATTCCGGTCCACACACGCAGTCACGCATAGCTGCGTCTGCTGCGCACGGCGTCATTAATCGCACCCGCGTGCTGCGTATAGCGTACATACCGCGTCCACAAAGGACTGCCGCGACGAGCTTTCTGGCCACTAGAGCCCCTAAAAAATAAAAAAAATAAAGTAGCATCATTCTTGTAACTGTGCAGGCGCCTCCTCTCTCGTGCGTTTAGCAGATTGCAAATCAAGTTAGTTGAAGTGCGAAGACCGTGGAGCGTGACCTTTGGCCTGGAAGATGCGCTCGTGCAGTTATCCCGCTAGGGCACACCAGGGTAGGGTGGCTAACCAGGGCGGTGCGGTTCGGAATACTGTAGTGGGAGAATTTCGAGAGAAGAAAAATTCGAAAAGGTAACATTGAGTACGACATTGGAATGTATGTAGAAGCAAGTGGCGTGATTTTTGTCGTGTCTGAAAGTGCAACAACATGCTGTATTCAACCAGACAATATAGAAAAGTGTTCACAGTGTGTTTAGATGCGTGACATCAAGCCCCTGAAAAAGAAACCTCCTTATTTCGGGGGCTTTCAACAGACAGGTTTATGCCGATGGTGCGGTTACCACTTGTTCACTCACTTAGGGGTACACCCTGTCATGGAATCGTTTGATAGACGATTGAAGTCAGCAAAACGTTTGTAGTGGCAAAAACAATTCACGCGAGCAAGCAGGGCCGGACGCGAGTGTATTTGCATGCAAACTCGCTCAGTGTTGACGCTCCAGAAGGCAGCGCCACTGCACTGGCAATGGTCATCCGGGTAAGCTCGGCGGCGCTGAGAAATCGCAGGTTTTCAAACGTGACGCACTACGTTTTTAGAAGGTCGAGCAAGCACTATTTTGAATGTCCACTCGCTTTCGCGTTTTTTACTTGATCGGTGCATCGGGTCGTCTTTAGTGTTCTCGACACCTCGCGCAAACGGCTTGCTAAAAAGCCGCAGTTTCGCCCGAAAGCCGAAGCATTCATTGCGACAGCAAATTAGTAGAATACGAAGTAAGGATAGCAGTTTTATCGGCCGTATAAAGTTCTAAATATTCGCTTACTAACTAAATAAACAAGCATGGTGTCACGCGCGCACTGGTAAACGTAAACACATACTGCTCGATGACCGCGGAAACTCGTCAAAACCTGGAGTGAGAAAGCGCGCCAGCAGCAGCGGGAAAATTGATCTTCGCGCTGTCTCTCGTCTCGCTTCAACGCGAACTAAACGTCGAAAGCACAGCGCATACAAAGCTACCGGCACTCGGCGCATGCACTATGTACCGATCGCAGATCGCTTTCAATTGGATACGGTGCCCGCGTGGCAGCTCTGTCAGCAGCAGCCTGAAGAGCAGAACGCTCCCGCCACCCCCACCGTCGCCATCGCCTCCTCCCCGTGCCTCGCGAGCGAACGAAGACCGCGCGGTTCCGGCCGCCTTCCTCTCTCGCGTGCGCGAGATTGAGCTACGGTTGCCGGCTCACCTTCGCACACACTGCGTACGGTGCGCGGCCACGGTTTTATCGCCGTTGGACCTTATACGGAACCTCACGGCGACGACGACGACGGTGACGGCAAAAATGCGCTTGGAGTGTCCATATAATTGCTATCGTAATAGAACAATGACAACGTAAAGCGATCCATTGCCTGTTTTGTGACGCCTGCCTAGCTTTCTATCCATTCGAACATTTACCGGGCATATCGACCAGCGAACGGGAAGTGATATATCAGCGTAGTAGTCACCTAAACGCCCTTTAAGTATACCAGTAAATTGTTCAGTGTATATATCCATCCCTTCTGAAAGGCAGCACACCTTAACGGACACGAAATACCGGCAACCCAGCCCACGCGCCGAGGCTAGGGCGGCGAAGCCCCGGGACGATGGGCGCCGAAGACGCAGCTCCCGCGACAGCGAGCGCGCGCTAGTCGTGCCCGGCCGTGCGCGTGGCTCTCGCCTCCTTGGTTTCCTTGTGGACAGCATAGAGGCGCTGCTGCAGCTGCTGGAATAGGAGGCGGCTGGGCGCACTTGGTGCTATACCTGAGTGTAACGCGATAACGTTAAGGTCCCCGTGTCAAGGTATATGTAAACTCGTAGCGTAGGTTCCATAGAAGCCCTCATGTCAAGTAAATGGCGGCTCGTTCCATCGCCATCTACGTATCGGGGGGACAACTAACAGCCAACAAAAAATAAAAAATAAAAAGTTACGTCACAACCGAAAATGGCAGTGACGTCAAGATCTTAGGCTGTTTGGCGCGAATGTTTGAGTTTCTTCAGCGTCCGGCATTTCGACCACTACGCCAGTAGTTATTTTTGTTTTGAGGCTCAAGCGCCAGTGTGTCATAAAACTGCAGGAGTGGAATATGTCTCAATTTCATCATAAGTAGGCTGTTATTGACGGCAATTGCTCCAGTAGGAGCCTTAGGAAGGTGAGCGAATAGGATAGCTAATAAATGACAGTTCCACAGAGGTTACAATAAAACTTCACTTTTGTTCGTCTAGAACAATGCAACCAATACAATTGACCAGAGAGAGAGAAGCTTAATGATGCGAAATGCAGAGAGGTCGGCCTGAGGTATATTCCTCTAGCCAGCTACTCGGCGTCGGGGGAAGGGGAAAAGGGAAAGAAAGAGGGAAGAAAGAGGCGCATTTTAATGCCAAGAATCTGCCATACCATCATACTTTGCCCCTGCTGACCTTCCACGTATGTCCCCATGGGTAATCTCCAAATTACGGGTGCGTCTATCTATTCCCGGAATTTCTGAAAAAATCGCGAATACCTACCGTCGGCCTCAGACATTTAACACTTGAATATATGTCGAAAGAATATGACTCCTCGGTCAGGGGCGTAGCCAGAAATTTTTTTCGGAGGGCGTTCATCGGCCCGACCGGGGGGGGGGGGGGGGGGGGGGGGGGGCAAGCGTCTGCTTTCCACTACGTGACGTGATCGATAATAAGTATCGGCAGTTTAAGCACACTCTATGCACGTATATCAAAGACATGGGACCCCCCCCCCCTCGCGTGTGTGTGTGGCACTGTGTGCTTGTGAAGAAATTAAGTAAAAAGTAATGTAAGCTCAGTAAAATACAGTAAGTACGACAGGTACAGTGGGCGTTTGGAGCAACCGTCTCTCATCGCGCCACTGAATGGACCAGTCTTCGAAAACGCATCATTGAGACGACCCGCCCGATCGGAGAAGACATCATTAATGGTTAATCTCCGTTAAGCGTAGATGGCGTCGTCCTCGTCGGGGCGAAGTGCGTTTCACAGGTCAAGGACGGCTATACATGTGAAAATGCACGTGTTACCAGGCTATACCTACTCCCATAGCAATAGCTTGTTCGCTGCGTCTTTGCGCTAGAAAACTTAAATACGCGCAAAAACGAGTAATGCTTTTTTTTACGAAGCTTTCGTCGCCTTGCATTTCCTGCGGCAAGTGCATGGGCCGCTGTGTCTTCCGCTGTGTGCGAGCGTGCAGCCGTCATTTGCCTTTACGTCAACAGATTCAGAATTGTAAAGAATATTTCACCGCACTGCATAGTTATGGCATGTGTACGCATTTTAAGTAGTGCGTGCGAGTCATTTCTGCTTCACTTAGGCCGGTGCAAACAGGAAGTGGCCTTGTACCTCACAGAATCTCGACTGATTGGTGTACTAGTGATGCAGGAATGAACTCCGGTCTTGTTCAGTGCATAGTGCACATAATCAATTTCTCAGGACGCGTGAACTCCGACGAGAACTGTCAGCGCCTGCAACAACAGTTTACTTACGCTGTACTGCGCACAGTAGTAATCCATGCTTGTCGGCTGTCTGTTTCGTGCATTCTGTTGCGAGTCGGTGGACTTTCACTGCTGGCATCAACCCTTTCGTGTGTACATTGCTGCTTTGGGATTCCACAACACAACAGCAACTACCAGCCTTTCATAATTGCTGGTTTGGGATTCAGCAACACAACAGTAACTACCAGCCTTCCGTAGGGGCGCAATCGCAAACGAGAGACGTTTTGCGCTGCAGACTATGGCTACGTTCACATTTGGGAAGCGGCAAGCGGGTGGAGAGGCCAAAGCGGCCGGAAAATCTTTTCCGCGCATGTCCAAGTTCACATTTGTTTTGCTACCACCGCGGCCGCGCTGCCGCTTTCGTCCACATCCATCTAGTCTGCGTACGTTTGTCGGCGTGATGGCGCTCATTATCGCATTATTTCGAGCGGTATGTTCATTCACTGACCCACCCGTCATCAAAAGTGATCATCTTGCGCAAGTTCGCGTGTCATCTGCGACCTTCGGTAAGTTCCTCGTTGGCGTTCTGCAATTCTCCTCACACGGGCGCGGTAGCGCTGTGTCACAGGTTGCTGCCTATAGGCGTGATTATATTTCTTTAATAGCTTTTATTTACAAGTTGTAATAACATTTCATCATTTCGTATTATTTTCGGCGCCTCCAGGACACGAAAGCGGCAACGGGAACACCAAAGCTAAAACGCGGGCTGGCCCTTGTGTTGAGGCTCGCCGAAGCCTGCGCGTCCTACGTGAAACCTACGCTCCCAATCTATCGTCGCGACGAGAAAAGCAACCTGCGACTTCTGCAACATACCGTGCACGTGCGAGGAGAATTATGGAGCGCCAACGAGGAATCTGCCTAACTATTGTCTTCCATGGAAGTGGAAGAAGAAATTGCTTTTATACTTCTACCTACTTGTTTTCTAGAAATCGACAATGAATAAACGGAAGACAAGAAAACCTCGGAAACGGCAGTGGTGGGTTCCCCTGGCTTTGCAAAAGTGTAAGAAGTTGGGTCACGCCAAGGCTTCGTTGCCGCACCTCCTGTCGCGCGACGTTGAATAGTATCGCGAGTATTGCTGACAGTACGTTTGAGTGCCACTCTTGTCGTAGAGGAAGGGGTGGTTCTTGATCGCGTCGATCAGCATTACAGCCTACACTTTTGGTGCCATGTTCAATGTTACGACCGGAAGTTTACATGCTAGTGTAGCTTCCGGTCGAGCAGAACGACTTTCCGCCGCGTTTCCGCTTCGCATTGGCGAAAAAATCGGTCCGAGACCAATTTGGCTCGCCGCCTGTTTTTCTGCCTGTTTTGCCGCTTAGGCGGGCTGATTTTTGCAACATTTTGCCGCTTCCGACAGCTTCGAGACCAAGTTCCTACGCGAACGCGGCCTAACCGGCACCTGAAGGGAAGCGGCGGAAATGTATACCGGAAATTTCGACCACCTGGGTACTTTAACGTGCACCTAAATCTAAGTAAACGGGCCTCGAGCATTTTCGCCTTCATCTAAAATGCGGCTGCCGCATTTGTTGCTTCATTTGTTGCGCATTTGTTGCGCATTTGTTGTTTCAGAATGCGGACGCCACATTCGCGCCCAAAACCTCACAGAGTGTCAAGGTCTTGACAAACACCGTGACAGTTTTTTTCCATATGCAAACATGATTCGCTGTAAATTACCAACCCAAACGGAAGCGCCCAGGAATGAAAGTGTGAAAGGAGCACCGGTTTCTTGAAATATGTCGGCGCGAAGCGACGAGAGAAAAGGGTGGGTTAGTGGGGGAGGGGGGGTGCAAAAAATTTCGGGGGGGGGGGGGTTTGAACCCCCCGAACGCCCCCCTTGGCTACGCCACTGTCCTCGGTGAATGTGTATACAGACGGATCGGTCTCGTCGTATGCGTCTGGTGCGGCTTTCGTCGTGCCTGCGCATCAAGTCATTCGACGGTTTCGTCTGTGTAACAAGACGACTACAACATCTGTGGAATTAGTGGCAATCACAGAAGCCGTTCAATATATTTTGCAACAGCCTCCTCAAGTATGGACCGTCTTCAGTGATGGAAAATCGGCTCTGCCACTACTTAGACTGGTGTTGAAAGAAAGAGCTTACAGAGTGTTGGCTCTTCAAACTGCCGAGCTATGCACTTTAGCGCAAGAAAACGGCCACCAAATCACATTTCAGTGGATTCCCAGTCACTGTGGGATACACGGCAACGAATTGGCTGATGCCGAAGCGAAGAAAGCACTCGAAGAACCAGAGTCAATGCTTGTAATTCCTTTTTCAAGAGCGGACGCCAACTGCCTTCTCCCCAGTGTCATCCGAAAATCGACATAAAAGCACTGGGACAATCCGGATAATCGACACAGACGACTGCAGAGATTGGACCCTACCATGAAATTTAGGCTACCACCGAAAATTCAACGCAGCTGTGCCAGTCTTCTGCACAGACTAAGGCTGGGGGTAGCGTTTACGCGCGGATACGTTCACCTCATACGACGCACCGAGTCTCCAGACTGTGAATTGTGCAATGTCAATGAGACTATAGGTCATGTGCTTTGTGACTGCCCTAGGTACGTGCAAGAGCGTCGAAGGTTGAATAATGACCTTATGCGTCTCGACAGCCCACCGTTGTCGGAGGACGTTATTTTAGGCCCTTGGCAAGACGTTCAATCAAGTTTCAAGGCCATCCAGGCGCTACTGAACTTTTTAAAAAGTACGGGCCTGGACTGCAGGCTTTGAGCAAGCCAAAGTGCTTGCCATATCTTTTACATCCTCCTTCTCTCATCATCGTTGCAATTGACCAACCACAACTTGTTTCAATGCATAAAAAGTACTATGGCCAATACACATTCGTATTGTATAGCAACATATGCGAAACCTTCACACAGAATCATTCACGATTCCATGCAACACCTTGTTTTCATATCCAACACTTATCAGATCAGACAACATTGTCCCACATTATTATTTAGAAAACATTTGACTTACTAATTTTGCTTCCCGTCGGACAGTAAGTCTGTGTTACGGAGAGTGAACGAACATTGCGCGACATTTCTTCGCGGAGCGTTCCGCATTTATTGTCAAGACAAGACACAGTACGTCGGATGCCGCTGCCGTGAACTTGCACGATAACAAAAAACCTGCACTCACACCCTTCGCCAACGAATGCCAAGCGCTAGGCCACGCAAAATTTGAAGTGAAGCACACGCCACACTTTGTACAAATGCGCAAGGAAAAAAAAGAACTCGGTTGAAACCGCCGCGTTCAAGTCAGCAACGCCATTCCGTACTACATAATCGCTGGTTTGCACAGTCTTGCCAAGTCTTGTGCCTAGAATCACTGGTTGGTAGGGGTCACCAAGAACGAACTAAGAAATTGGTAAACAGAAACAAAATTAGCATTTGTTGTTTTAGTACACCAAAAATATTTGTAACGGAATATTTACTCGTATGACAGTATTCTGAGTAAAAATTTCGAACATTTCCCTTTTTACATAGGTTCCCTAGTTTGTGTTCGTCAACCCCACACCTAGTCGCGCTTCAATCGTGCACCACAAAGGTGTCTGCAAACGCGCCGTGCTCAGCAGACTGCTGTGCAGCGACCATTACAAGCCGCAGCTCGCCGTCGACGCCGGGCGGACAGTTCAGATCGTTCTCGTCAAAACGAGGCGAACAGACTACCGCGAAGACCCTGTTGCGCGTGGTGCCCAAATTGGAGCTACTCTTGAGCTGCACCACCAGCTTACGCTGTGACTGTGCTGCGTTTGCCGCGCAAGCCTGTGACGTTTTTTTTTCGTTTTTTTGAGCCCTTGCATTTGCGGCAAGCTCTATCAGTAATATGTTGTGTCCAAATTACGCTACCTTCGAGTAGGTTACACTACCTGCGAGTAGCGTAACCGAGTCTCAAGGCATTGCTTTTGCTGACAGCATAGGCCAAAAGCAAATGCAAGAGGCGGAAACACATCATGATTACCATGTTTTACCATTCCGTGTTTCTGGCCCTGCCATTTGCTTTCGGTGCTTTCAAAACACAAACGCATGGCCTTCGAGATTAGGTTTCCGCTATTCCACGCGAGCTGTCGCAGGAGTTGCGATTTGGACACCACCTGTTTCTCCAGAACTAGTCGTTTAATGTCGACGCGCTGTAAATTATGCCAGTTGTAATGTCTCAGATGGCAACCAAGCCTATAACGCTCTAAATTCATTTCAGTAGATCGAACTCTGCTATTTCGATGCCTTTAGTCTTGGGCGCAGTGCCTTCCGCTTTTCGGACGAATGAACGGTACCAGAATCGGTCTACTAGCTAGCTTTGGAACCAACGGCGAAATTGCTGCGTCCCAAAAGGAAAGGCTCAGTGATAGTATCGTATTGAGCTTACGTGGCAACCGCAGGACAGCGCGATCGTGGAATCCATGCACCGTCTAATGAACACGGAGCTATTTTTCGCAATTTTATTAAGTTGGAAACCACCTAACGGATATATAAAGTTTGCATGTCATTCGAGTTCTTCTTGCATTACCGCGAGCAAGCCATATAGACAACGACGAGCAGCTTATACATTTATTTGTCAATACACCATGGCCCGAATTCACAAAAACTTCTTACGGTAGAATTTTTCGTAAGAAAAAATTTTTGACAATCAGGATGCCAGACATACCATTAGCGGTGGTGGCCAGCCAATGGCAAAGCAAACTTACGAAAGAAAACCTTTGTGAATCTGGCCCCATAGGCGGGGCAGGGGGGGAGGGCAAAATCGGCCATTTGCTCCCCCCCCCCTTTTTGAAAGCGGAAAGGCGGAAATACGGCGCCTGGAGTCCAGACCAAGGTCACTCGAGTCTACAGAGAGCCGCTTGATGCCACGACAATGGCGGTTTGGCCTCTCTCCACCAGCTGCACTAGGATTCGCGGTCACATTGGTCCTTCAGGGCGCCCATCCCCGGTATAGCACCCTAGGTCTACTCGATTCGAGCTGATAAATTTCCTCACCTCTGCACGCCTCGAGTAATATTTCAAAACTTGATATAGGCATTCATTCGGGTGATTTGGCCTGCCGTACTAGCAACCTCAGTAGTGGAATTACGGTTCCCAGTACTTTCAAGACTGCTTTCGTTTATTTGGCCGTGAAAGATGTTCCCGCGATAAACTGGAGGCAGCACGAAGCATTCGCTTCTCGATTCCAGCGCTCTTTATCACGCTAGTGTTGTGACAGCGAGTGCTCGAAGTCATCGATTGAGATGTGTTCATATTTACCTGTCCGTGCGAATCACCACGCTTCTCATAGGCGTATCTACTGGTGGGCTGGGAAGGCACGCACCCCTCCCCCCTTAGTGAGAAGTGAAAGGGCAAAGCAGGCCATTTGCGCCCGCTCCCCCATTACACACACGCACACACACACACACACACACACACACACACACACACACACACACACACACACACACACACACACACACACACACACACACACTCTTGTGAAAGCGGGCACTGTCGGCTGCACACTGAACAACAGCTGATGCCAAGTTTTCGCTCTAAATTGCGCCCACATAGACACGATTTCTTTATTACGTCTCCCCTGCTTGGGCAGCTAGGATTGCCTTTCGAGCGTCGCAGCCACGTGCTCTAGTGGATGACGCTCGGCCTGCCGAGACGCCTGCGTGGCGTGCTTTGCGACCCTGCATTGCCGAGAAAGATGTCGCTAGGCAGTCCAACACAAGTTGATTCGGCCATTCTTTGTATCACCCCGTGTATATGATAGGGCTGTGACCTAGTCATCTTGCAAAACACAACACCATCAGATTTCCTTTTTATAATTTACCGGTATTTAATCAGTGTTTCCATTTTATCGATTTTGTCGCTATAGCTATAGGGAGATTTTTTTAGTGACTTGAATTTTTTAGTGACTTTTTTTTAGTGACTTGAATGAATGTTTGCTGATATTTAGAAGACTTGTAAGTTGGAAAGGTTGCTTGAAAAATTACCTTCTAGAACGCCGTTTAATAATCTAAAGCTGCATTTGAGTGGCCGAAACTCGCTGTACGACAGCTAGGGTCCGTGACCATGATTATCCAATGTTTGCCTTCAGATTGTGATTGTGCTTCATAGCACACTAGTCATCACAGCTGTCACAGTGCTCTCAAAATTGAAGTTACCTTATTATTTATAAAACCTATTTGAATGCATTTAAACACTGCACGTTCAGCGATGTCTCTAAATGCAGTTGATTGGAAGACGTGCGCTAGCGTGTCATTTGGATTCACCAAATCCAAATGGCATAAATTTTGTGTTCAGATTGAGAACACAGCGGACGAATAAGACATATCGACTGCGTAAAAAGGGCGTAAATATCGGAACGGCTTAGCTCGTTCACGCGCGCCTAAACAAATCGCTTCCGTTTCTCGCGGCTTTCGGGGCAATGAGCACTTCACGGCGCCTTTCAACTAGATCGAGGGCGAAAATGTTGTATTTGATCGGTACTAAGCTCGGGCATGTGTCATCGCCGTGTAATCAACATTCGGCCAAGCGCATTCCACATGATCTAGTTTGGCGGCCACGAACACCGAGAAGCACAACAAATTTAGGGATAATACGTAGACTAAGTGAATATTTATGTTCGGAAAAGTACGTTGCTTGTGTTCTTTTGAATCGGGTTGTATTTGTAACCTTCGAATCTGAAGGTAATAAAAAAATTTAAGCTGTCATAATCCGCTATGTAAACATTAGAGGTGGGCGATCGAATGTCGACTTTTTCGAATACGAATGGAATATCAAATAGACAAACGCAGACACTCATGTTTACAACAGGAATATTTAATTCGGCATAATTAGGAACACGGTTGTATTCATTACACAGTGAACCGTCAGGACAACTAGGATCACTTTAAACACAAGATCACTACAGCCGTAATGAAACGAACTACACGAATACCCACTAGACACCTAAAGCACCTGGTGGCAAACAATCTTTCCAAAAATGAGAGGCAATACGCAAAATAAACAGTTCAAACATTATCAGAAACACAAATCAGTAGCCAGGCACAACAAAGCGCCTGTTACAAGGAAAACATGCCAGATTGTAACGTAAAAGATAAAACTGCGACGTGAATAGGCTGCAAGAAAGGCAAATTGGCAGACCAGAAGCAAAAATGGCTGTTGGTCACTTATTAGACGAAAATAAAGGGAACCGAGGGGCCCATTTTTGTAAGGGCACCGTTTTTGTAAGAACGCTCGCACATATTTGCTAGTCAGAACCATATGAAACCAACAGACAATGAAGAGAATGGCATAGGTGGAATCATTTGTAGTTTTTAATGGAAATGTAAAAATGAGAAGCTACAGGCAAATGGAGGAAAAAATAACTTGCTGACGATGAGAGCCGAACCCACAACTTCCGCATTACGCCCGCGTTTCGCTACCAATTGTGTTACGGCGACGGCAGCTCCTACGTCGATGCATTCTTGGGTATTTATGTACGTGAACCAGGTCTAACCCAAGGAGTTTTAGTCAGCGCCACACTTCCACCGCAAAACCGGAAACAAAGCTACGTTACCAATCTTGTTTCTACATTGCTTGAAAAGCTTTGTCGCTGTTTTACCTCTGACAATTATGATAATTTGCGATACTTTGTCCGTTTTAAGTAACCCGATTTTAACAGTCGGTTGTTGCAAAATATTTGGTTAGTCTTGATATTCGAAAATACAGAATAGTCAATTTTCGAGTACTAATAAAATATTACGCACCAACTATTCGTTTTCTAACCTTCGAATATTCGCCCATCCGCTACTAAATACATTTGTGTAGATGAAGCCCTCGATACCCTGCTGGAAAATTCACTGTGCTCCTTCAGCTGCAAGGACATTATACCAAATGAAACGTTTGGGTGGTTGATTCACTGCACTTTAGCTTATATTAGAGTTGTGAAGTATGTATATATATCTAGAGTGAGAGAAAGGTGGCTTGCACCCCCCCCCCCCACTCCAAAAGTAGTTGATACAGCACTGCAATACACGTCGTCTAAACAGGCGTTGAGTTTGTACTTGGCCGACAACTATTATTAACAGGTGTCGTTGTGTTCTTTTCTATTATTCATAGGAAAGAACACGACGCAACTTTGACGCATGGTCGCAGTAAATACGACACACAAAACAGCAACGAAAACGGCGTTTTTAATCATGCGCAACACATTGGCAAGGAAAATTCAATGCAGTGTTGATATCCAACTGCGGTACCCACAAAGGAAAAATGAAATATGCAAAAAAAGGATGAAGGGAGAAGAAGTATATCCACGGAAGCACTTTCGACACTCGGCCACAAATACGTTCTTTTCTTGCTAGCTGTTATGCTATGTAAACTGTGTAGAAATTCCTGATGAGAAACTCGAAATGTGAATGCAAATAAACAAACTCGATCGTGGAATACTTTGAAAATATCCACGATGCAATACTTGAAAAGATGTTGCATGACCGTTGGAGGACTGTTATTTCGTTTCAAATTAGCATGCGACGGAAGACCGGTGCCCTTTCGTACGACTTCATCGGTTAGACGAACAACGCGGCTCGAAAAAAACCTGCTCACGAGCGGTGACTGTTGGCGACTTCTTACTTCGCCTATTGGTGTCGTAGATGCTCCACGTTAGCGTGATAAACCGCTGGCGCTATCGATTTGAAAGCCCTTTCATCGATGTATATTGTCCCAAATGCTTCAAACCACACAACGACCGCGACTCATCTCATGATCGGCTGTAGTTATTCACGAGGCCGTTAAAGGAGCCCTAAACCCCTTTTTATCGAAGTGGAGAAATGCATTTGAAGTTAAAACGTGCTATTTCAGAAATACTTCGCCTCAAAAAGTACTTCACTGCATTCAGCAGAAGCGGAGTAATTCGCAATAAAACACGACCTTCGCGGTGCTTCCATTCCTTCTTCAATGTCTTGCACTGCGAAGGCTACAGAGGAGTGGGGCGGGGGCACAACGCTCCTCCTACTGAACGTCACCATGGCGAGCAGTTCAAATTTGATTGTGGATATTAACGTAGACGCCAATACTTCCGATTTTGACGCCCACACAAAAAGCGGGGCTAAATATGTATTACAAGCTATCCAAACACTCCGCTCATGAATTGAACCAGGATTAGTGCATTTTGCTCTTCGTTCCTTGTTTGGCAAACATTTTAAAGCAGCGGCTTGTCACGTTTCCGACTCAGTAAACTTCCTCGGTGCGTGGTCATTATCTTATTATTTTCTGCTAGTAACTCGCTAACTCTTGTGGACCGTAACGAAACATTCCGCTTCGACCATTCGTTCGCTATCAGTGTAGTCCGGGATTTATTGTGCGTATATAATATGCATATATTCAAGTGTGCGTCCATTCACTTATTCTTTACACGTTGGTGATAGAGTGGACGTGAGTTTCCGTGCCAGTTGGGGTAGATGTGTGTAGATTACTATGACAGGAAAAGACGCTACTCCAATTTGTCATTGTTTAACGAGTGGTACTCACTCTTGCCGACGTCCTTTCTTTGAATGTTAGCCTGAAGTCCTTTCTTTGAATGTTAGCGATACAACGCTGGCGGGTGAGCAAAATTTCTGTATCCTCTAGGAAAGCCGTAACTCGAAGTGCCGGAAACACGTACGGACAGTTTCAGCAGCGGTCCGCGAACTTGGCCATACATATTCATTACATTCCTTTATATGTCAGTCACTAATTTGCAGCCTACCACTGCACATGTCTTCCACATCCACATGATTCAATCCAGCATGATTGTAGCACAGTGCGTTAGCGAAAACTCAGTAGCATTTCCGACAGGTGATTGCGCGGAAGCAAGGCATAAGCGGTAATAGTGGTGGTTACTAGACTAGACTAGCTAGTGTAGTAACGTTGGGCGAAACCAACATCCGTCCGTCCGATGTACGCAGAAATGTGGGCCAATCCTGGTGATAGTGCAGAAAGGGTGCAAGCGCATATACCTTTGTGGACTCCGGGTGGTGGGCTCCGGGACCTGTAGAAGAGAGGTCGGCCGGAATATGGAACATCTGGCCTGCTACTCAACGTAAGGGAAGTGGAAGAGGGGAAGAAAGAGGGTCACCATGGGGGATGATAATGAGAGGAATTAGGTGTAAGGACACATTGCATAAGTGATTGTCACAAGCGTGAGTCCAGGCCCGTGTCGCCTAAGTAACGTGAAAAAGCACGCATTGCCTTTATCGTCTGCCAACTCTGTGGCCCTGCGCCTAGCAAGAGGTCCTCCGACAGTGGTCTATTAATTAAATGCCTCAAGGTGGCTGCCAGTGTGAGTCTTTCGCGCGCATACTCGGGGCACACCACGAGCACATGGTCTGTAGTAACACTACACCTGTAAGGCGTCCTTGAACTACCCTTGCCACACCTAAAAGAGAAAGAGAGGCGTGTCATTGGCTACACCCTCAATGCCGTTGTTCTCTCCGTCGCAGCCGAGCGCGCGTGCAGCAGTTGCTCTCCGACTTAACATGGGTCGGCCACGCATCGTACGAACTCCCGAACAGCAGGCAGCTTACGAAGAACAGCGCCGACAACAGCATCGTGAGAGAGCTGGTGTTTGCCGTGCCGATGTTGCAGTCCGGGCGCAAAAACAGGCCCGGGTGGCCGAGCGCAAGCAGCAACTGCGTAACGAGGATCCGGCAGGCTACCAAGCCGTCGTAGAATGAACCGTCGCGATTAACCCAGTGATAAACACTCGTGCCACACGTTTCAGCATCGCTGGTTAACCCTTTGTACGGAGTGCTTGGGCGGCGACATAGCGTTAGCTACACTGGCCTAGCCAAGCCCGTTTCGCGCTGCACATCAAGAGCCGTGCTGCGCATGCGCAAGGATCAGTGATGTCACACGGCTTGCGCACCGGAGCCACCGGAGCCGGCACCTCTCGCGCACTCCGCCACCGCCGCGCGCGACTCACCGCCGCCGGTCTGCGCATTCCAGAGGAGTGACGTCGTAGCCGTGGTAGACGCACTGGCGCCGGCGCGCACTCGCTGTGCAGTCGCCGTCTGACACTGCGCTGGAGCCGCTTCGCTTCTGACTGGCGTTTGCCAGTGTGGTATAGCCATGGAGAAGGAGAGCTCAAATGCTGCTCAACAGCGCAGAAGAACGGAGAAGCTTGACTCATCGGATCCCGAAGTAGTTGCCTGGCAATTAGCGGTTGAGCGTAGGAGGGATGAATACATGTGCCACATAATACGTATACCGCGTGTGTATCATTGGAGCAGCAGTAAGCATGACAATCAAGCTAATCGTTGACAATCTAGACAACCAGGAAAGCTAAGAATAATAAGCTGAACCTTTGCTAACGCTACGTATTTCTGGCATAGCCGAGCTAAGCCACTGCAACTTTTTTTTTCTTTCCTTATAGCCAAGATCGCACTCGTGCTTCTCGCGTTGCCGGCCAGCTATTTGACACTCTCAGCTAGTGCACCCAGTGCTACTTTTTTGTCTTCTTTCCTTGTGACAGTTCGCGCTTTGAGGCGCCGTCTGACTGCACTATCGCCATGTCCAGCCCACTTTGTACTGTAATTTCCTCATAGCAGCTTACCATACGTAGAAACAGCGCGTCGTTGTACCATTATCGCCCAAGTAAAAAAATGGCCCGCCAATCCACCCTGTGAAGGTGGTTGGAAAGCGAAGCCACCCTCACGGTGACTGCGGCGCACTTGATATTTCACACACTACAACGTAACTTTAACCACGGCCTTTATTATTATTTACTTCACAACAATGTTCACTACTGCTTTATGATCGGTGTGATATACACTACTAGACTACACCATAGTGGGGTAGTCTAGAAAATGAACCGAAGAAGTTACTAGGCTGGAAGGGTTTCGAATGATGTCAACCCTCTTTCAAGCAGCTGCATAAGCTTTAAACAGCTGCAATCTCATCTTACGGACCGCGCCGAGCCTGTTTCCGTTGTTTTCCCGCAGCCCTTATCATCCATCATGTTGGCTCATCACTTTGAAGCTTGTTTTTGCGGTTTTTCTTGCGAAAACGAGTGCTTGGTTGTACGCTGAATGCCTGAATTCAAGTAAGCTATACTGCTATACCTGCAATTGTTAGCGGTTCGTCGGGATCATTTTTTGCTGACAACGACGGACACGACAGAACCCTTGGCTGGTAGAGGTACAAAGCTTCGCTTTAAAAAGTTTTAACATTTCTTCACCGAAGTAGAATGTCATCGTGGCTTTAGAGTAAACCACATGGAACAGCCGTATGTATCCACTGTTGTATACCACGTAGTCAAAGATGACGTCACAATCCGAATTCCTCTCGTTAGCGTTCCTGTACTTCCAACAATCGCGCTGTCTTATGCTGGCGACCCACAAACACAACTACTGAATTGTGTAGCAACACCTTGGTTCACCTGGAATAATTTTGCGGAATCCCAACCAATCTTGGACTACCAGGTACCTGTAAAGTGCTTCGCATAACAAATGTTTTCACTATGCATGGTATCTGCACATTTTTTTAAAAGAAAATACTTGGGCTATAGTCACGCCCGGCCAAACAATAATGTGTTTTGACAGCAGTACGGTATATCATTGCATTGAGAAAGCTAATTAGTTTAATTTTAATTGCACACTCTTACGAACTCTGAAATATTGAATGTTCGATGTCATCACTTCTTGAAAAGTGACACTCGTGCGCTGAGCATATAATAGGATTTTTATTACGTAATAGACAGCTACTTTTTACTTGATGCATCGACAAAGGCTCCAACCGCCGCCGTCCACTCCGCCTTTCATCCCTTACAACGACATCCTGTGGCATTGCGCGGACACATCTCGTGGCAGAAAGAGGCTGGATCGCGTCTCAACATTTCAAAACGGCAATGAAGGAGGGTGGTGTTTCACTGGACACATCGATGCCGGGTGGTGGGCGCGGCTAGTCTAAAGATCGTTTTAGAAAAGAAAAAATACGCAAAAAAACCCTGTGAGTTGAATTCCAATGCAAGGGCATGGAGCCAAAGCCCTGCACTCGGGCAAACTCGTATACGGTAACCGTGGAGAAGGGAACCGTTTTCAGCAGCCTCATGGAACGTAAGAACCGCTGTACCCACGGCACTTTCTTTGTTCTCCTCATGCAATAACGGTGGCGAATGTCTGCAGCAGCATTGCACGTTGTAGGGCACCGTTGTAGGCAACAACTAAAGCTCAGCATGGGCCACAGTTTTTGGAAAAGCAGCAGCGTAGCAATGGTGGCAGCCCAAAGGGAAGCATTGGCTTAGGAGGTGCTGCTTGGGCAACCCCCTCCCCTCACTTTAGCGATTGCCGGAGGAACATGCTGTATTTGTAGGGAAGCCAGGTGTGCTTCTGGTGCTGTTGCCCTGTGCCCTCTTGCATCCCGTAAGGGAAGCCAAGTGTGGCTTCATCAATTCAGAGCCGACAACGCCATGCAGCGTCACCATGCCAAATACTGCCGCCTTCCGTACAGAACTTTCGCTGTGATCATACCCCTTCAGAAAGACAGCTATTATCTGAGGCAGCAGCTCCACAATTATCCTTTGATGCACTTCCACTAGTCGGGACAAGGCCTTGATGACAGCGATCACAACGTCTTGGTCATCCGACTCCCCGATGAGCCGGATTGTTTGCTCGGGGTGTAGCGCAGGCACAGATTCTATAGAACACAGCTCAGCAGCACGCTTCACCTCTCTTTCAGGCTCCTTCAATGTTCCGAAGATCTTGATCAAGGTGAGCTCAGCATAATTGTGGAAGGGTTGCAGCTGCCTCTTCAACAATTCAGTCAAGGCTCTGAAAGCAACCACTTTTACAGGCACCACTTGTTCTTCCAGATCCTTGGTCGTGGCCGGGACAGCGGTTGTCGGCATACAAACGCATGTCGGCTACTGATGGTCAGCATGTCGGCTACTGATGGTAGCACGGCGTTTGCTCCGTGGCGTCCGCGACAATGGCGGCAGCTGCTGCTGGAACTTCGGGCCGCTTCGACATTGGGCCGCGACCGTGGAAGTAAGCGGCTGCTGCTCCTTGTCCCAGGAACTGTCAATGTTCAGCTTGCTGGTAACCTGCTTGGCAATGCGCTCCTGCTCCTTGCGCTGGTGGGCCTCTCGCGGGTTGTGCGCGTAGTCCGGGTACTTCCTTCGGTGGACGGCGACAGCTTCGGCTATCTTGGGCTGGAGGGGCTCCTTGTCGGCGCCGCGGAGAGGACGCCACAGCTTTGCCAGGTGGCTGCTAACGCGCCGGTTGTGTTCGTTCACGTTCATGGCGGCCACCGAACGCCTCTTTTCCTGTGCGAACTGCGTGATGGCGTTTGAGGGTGGGTGAACACGTGTTCGCCGCTGGTAGCAGTATTGCACCTCGCTGCTCAACGATGCACCCGCCATGCCTGGATGCGTGGCCACATCGGGAACCGCCATCGCTGCTTCTGGTGCTGGTGCACAGCCTGTACCAACAAACCTTGAATGCTTCGTAGACACGTAATGACAGTGCTTGGCTGAAGCGGAGCCAGGGGCACCTATGATGGCTGGCCTTTGCAGGGAATGATGTCTGCGGAACCGAGAGCGGTCCAGAAAGGAGTCGTCGTCTTTCTTGTCTTGCATAGGACCGTACGCAATAGTGAATATAATAGTGATGGTAACGACGATGAAGATCCCCATTTATGGCGAGTAGTCACTAAGAGAATATGCCAAGAACTGGGCGGCAGGAAGTAGCTGTAGGTAAACTTATGAAAATCATATTCTATGAGCAGAAACGTGAGCAGTCAGACACCTTACGTTTACGTCATGAGTGAGCAGTTAGATTAATTGAAACAAAATTATTAATTACGTAATAATGAAGAACAAAATGAAAACACGATCATAAATTATTTGCGAAATCAATATAAGTGAAATAAATAATGAACACAGAGGTAGAGTGAAGCTAAAAAAAATGCGGCAGATCCCACGCTCTGTGGGAATCGATGTTATGCGAAGCAGTTTGCGGGGAGCCTACCTAGTTAACAAAACGACCTTGAGAGCACCAAGACGTAGGTGGTTCTTTCATGAGCTATATGACACGCATGTCATGATATTCATGTCATGAGTTCTCAGGAGCCCCTTTAGCTACACCTAAAAGACTTTAGGGCGAAAGCCTTAGTCATGCTCATGATTATGAATCGACCATCAAACTTTAACCTTTTCCTTCTCTTAGTACAACATCCGAAGCCATACCATTGGTTTTTCGGTGTTAATCATTTTCGGTGAGTGATTCTCATTTTTGCTGAGTCATGGTCATGACTTTGACTTCTACCACAATCGTTTAGTGTTTCCTTCACTTAGTGCCCGAATCCATTTCAGTGGTTTTTGAGTGTTTATATTTTTTCGCTGAGTCATTGTCTTTTTTGCAGGGCCATGCTCATGACTATGACTTCTGCCAGCATACTGTTGTGTTTCCTTTACTTAGTACCCACGTCCGAACCCATTTCCGCGGTTTTTGAGTGTTAATATTTTTCGCTGAGCCATTGTCATGACCTACGTGACAGGCATGTGACGACATTTATGTCATGACCAATCACTTATGTTCGTCATACACTCTTCTCATACTATGCCAATTTTTGTACCTACCAAGTTAAAGAAACGACCATGAGAGCACCATGATGTAGGCGGCTGTTTCATGACCTACATTACACGCATGTCATGATAATTATGTCATGATATATCATTTATGTTCGGCATATGCTCATGTCATAGTATGCCAATTTTTGTACATACCAAGTTAACGAAACGACCATGAGAGCACAGAGACTTAGGCTGCTTGATTGATGGATAAATAGATAGATAGATAGATAGATAGATAGATAGATAGATAGATAGATAGATACATAGATAGATAGATAGATAAATAGATAGATAGATACTTTCAAAAAAGCAAATGTTCGCCAAGAAATGCTTCACACTTAAAATTAACACGGCAATTGTTTTGTTTCGTTAAAAAAAGGCGAAAGCCTTGCACTAGGCCGCGCAACGCTCAAGACACAGTGAAGCGAGCCGATTGATTGCGTCTCTTGGTTGTATCTAGGTTATCTCTCTATCTTACTTTCTTTCTCTTACTTTCTTTCTCTCTCTATCTTGCTCTCTGTCTCTCACTCTCATTTTCTCTTTCTCTCCCAAAGGAAGTTGTGTTGCAATCGTCAGTACAATGCGACCATATGGTTCCCATAAATGCACGTTCTCCAAGCGTGGGTGTATAGCGCAGTAGTTATGACGCTCGCAAAACTGCCATAAAGCGCCTTTTTCACAAGCAACTAATTAAGGAGTGCATGTTGTACCACTGCTTTGAGCGGTTTTGCGATGCCACCGTGTGACGACGTGCTTTCCGTCGGGCATCTAGGCAAATAAGAGTGTCTTGGGGATTGAATGTTCGCTTTAGGGAGAAAACGGCAGGGTGATGTCGAGGTAGGTCCGCGGCGATCGGGCATAAAAAAGGTTGAATGGGCTGTAGTCTGTTGTTTCATGCTTCGCTGTTACGTGATGAATGGCAAGACGTCATCCCACTTCTTGTGGTCAGAGGACACGTGCATGGCCAGCTTGTTCGTCAGAATTCGGTTCGTCCGTTCAACAAGACCGTTGGTCTGTGTACGTTGGTCTGCGTTGGCATTGATCACAGCTAACCACGTATTTCTTTGTTGTGTGACGCATCTGTGGCCAATAAAAGCGCTCCTGGACCCGCTGCAGCGTGCACGCGAATCCCAGATGACCAGATGTCGGGTCCAGGTGACCAGATGACTAGATGTCGAGAACCGACCACTGGCTTTAGGAGTTTGGGCCGTGACAAAAAAGAGATTTCCAGCTCACTTCGTTACGCTGTTCCTGTTGGAAAGCGGTGAGATCGGGAAATTCAGGAGCAATAGTAGCCAGATAGATACTCATCGAAGCTGTCTTCATCGGAGTTTGTCGTTGTCAATGGTAGGTGAGAAATGCAATCGGCGTCAGCATGATGGCAGGCACTTGTGTAAGTTACCACAAAGTCACGTTCGCGAAGTCGTAAAGCCCATCGTACTACACGACCAGACGGATCTCCAAAACTTACAAGCCAGCATAAAGAATCGTGTTCGGTGACGATCTTGAATGGGCGACCGTAAATATAACAGCAAAATTTCTGAACAGCAAAAACAGCCGCGAGGCACTCTTGCTCTGTGACAGTGTAATTTCTCTCAGAATTGCTGAGAGAAAGCAACAACGTGTTCTGCATCATTGTAAGTTGTACGAACATGGCTTCGATGCCTATCCGCCTAACACAAGCCTAACAGCCTAACAGGAAAATAACTTTAACAACAACTAGCCCGCAACTACCGCGCAACTAGCGCCGGCTACTTATACCGGGTATTTCTTCTTCTTTCTGTGGTTTTACGTGCCAAAACCACTTCTTATTATGAGGCACGCCGTAGGGGAGAGCTCCGGATTAATTTTCACCACCTGGGGTTCTTTAACGTGCACTACAACGCAAGCACACGGGCCTTTTTGCATTTCGCCTCCATCGAAATGCGGCCGCCGGGGCCGGGATTCGATCCCGCGACCTCATACCGGGTATTTCTACGGAGACTTTAAGTAATATTACTAAAAAATGAAAACGCCGTTTTGAAATAATAGGATGATTCCTTCGGAGACATGCCATCAGTGGTGGCGACCACGGGTGACGGCAGATATGGGGTAATTAGTTGAAGGGCTTCTAATCATAACGATATGTCTGGTGCGCAATAAAACACACATGGAATTGCAGTAAATGTAAAAAGATGGAAGCCTATGCCCTTTAATGCATTTACAATTGTAAGTAAAAACTGACACGCATACATGCGAAATTTTTGAAGCCAGCCAATACCTGAGTCAACTTAAGTCAGATTTTGTGTGCACCCCTTTTCTGTTTATGAGCGATCAATTGGGTGCATTTCTTGGAAGGTGATGCATGCATGTCGCATATCGCCGCCGAGTTATACACGTCACTGTTTCCAGAAATAAAATGCTGTCGGAAGTTGACGCTCTATCTTGACTATTCTTTCTTCGTTTCCATGTTCTTTCCCTATCCAAACTTTTCCTTAGTACCTGGCGGGTGTTATGCATCGCATGCTATCGAGCTTGTCGAACGCTGTGTAGGCGTTATTTATAAAGTTGATTTCATCTTCGGTGGCTTTTATATATCGACGGTAGGTTGTGTCAGTCGGACATTAATCTAGCACAAATGACTGTTGACCGATAGGGAATTGTTAACATGTAAATGAACTGCAATTATTGTATCTGTCCTTCAAAATTTGCGGGCAGGAGAGTTGTATTCTGAGATAGCCTCCTCAGAGAGAGAGAGAGAGAGATAGAAAGAAAGGGAAAGAAAGACAAGCAGGTTAGCCAGTGTAAATACCGGCTTGCTACCCTGTACTGGGGAAAGTGGTAAAGGGAATAAAAGGTGATAGAAGAAACAAATAAAAATTGAAGTAAGAAAATTCGCGCAACAACGCGACCCTACGCTCTACAACGTTCACATAGCCTCCTCAGAGCCAAATACCACTCAGGGACATTATTGCTTATCACGCCGATTCTTATTATTCGTAACATACTGACCGGAACGTTACGAATAAAAAAATGACTACTAATTTTTGTGTAAATAACCAGGTGCGATGGTGAAGGCAGCATCTTTATGTCAGCGGGGAAAGTATCTGTCTTCGCGTGATCCTTTTTGTAAACAGCGTTTTAAATACGAAGCATTTCTTGGCGAACATTTCCCACTTTGACAGTATCTATCTATCTATCTATCTATCTATCTATCTATCTACGTCTTGGTGTTCTCATGGTCGTTTCGTTACCTTGGTAGGTACCAAAATTGGCATAGTATGACCAGAGTGTATGACGAACATAAATAATAGGTCATGTATCGAATGTCATGACATGCGTGTCATGCAGGTCATGAAACAGCCGCCTAGGTCTTGGTGCTCTCATGATCGTTTCGTCAACTTGGTAGGTACCAAAATTGGCATAGTATAGCAAGAGTGCATGACGAACATAAATGAAAGGTCATGACAGGAATAACATCACACAACATCGATTCCCACAGGGCGTGGGATCTGCCGTTTTTTTTTTCTGAGCCTAAATACATAGATGAAGATGTAACATCGCGTGGTATGTTGCATGTCATGTTGATACTGCATCCTGGATTTTTACGTCAACTCGCGGTATGCGAGAAGGACTTGACGAGCGCTTTTCGTCGTCTGCGAAGAAAAAACCATCTAGGCCAAATTGACGTGAATTTTCCCAAAAAGTAACGCTGAAAGCACTTCGATACAGATCCATATTATCATGCCGTGGTGGCTGTGGAGATCAAGGTCGAGCCAAAACCTTTTAGTGGAAGAACTTGTGCCAAAAAAATTGACACTCAAAGCACAACATCTGCGGCGACCACAGCCATGCGTCGTCGAAATCTGATCAACGGGTCGAGACCGTCGGCTTTACACCCGGCGTTTCTACCGAGACGTTAAGCAATATTAAATATCCCCATTTTGAAATAATAGGAAGGTTCCTTGGGAGACATGCCGTCAGTGGTGGCGACCACGGAGTGACGGCTCATATGAAGTAATGAGACGCCAATAAAGAAAGATCCATTAATGAACTTTTAAACTATTAATTTCAGCGGGCTCATCGTACTTGCGAAATTGAAGCGAGCTCTCCGTACAAGTCACATCAACTTTTGTGTCTGGGAAAATGCGATTACCAGCGGAACTTTGGCACGAAGAAATTCGGCTGTCAAGGGCAAGAATACCGAAACTGCGAGGCTGCCGCGAGTGCAGAGCCGCGCCTCTCGAGACGGCGTTCTGTGAATGTCACCCAGCAGTGGGCAACCAGTGCTCTGCGACAGCGAGGAGCCGCACCACGCAGGACGATACTTCTGCCCGAAAAACACCGCAACCAACGGCTTTAAAAGGCGAAACATAAAGGAGAGATTCTTTGAGGCCATACGTGGAATAAGCTTGAATCAGTGGGCCTGATTTTCTTTTTGTTTTTATCCAGCCAACGATATTCAAACCAGAGAAAGAAGTTGCTCGAAGGTGGACATTGCAAGATTGGAGTAGGAATAAATATTCCTTTATTACTATCATATAGTGCTTTGACAATATTGTCGCGGTTCAACGCGAACCAGAGACAACAATGGCGGAACAAGACGGCGGCGGAACAGCCTGTTGAAAAAAACCACCAGAACAATAGAAGTCTTCGTCTTCGAATCCGCCTGTCCCACTACCCGGAGTACGTTAAAGCACATATCGTCATCGTAGTATACATGTCTACATAGAGCACGCGTCAATATGTTGTATTCGCATCGACACGACACCGACAACATGGCTCCGACAATATGCGGTGCAGCGTATGATGTTTTTTAAGCGAAACAAAACAATTACCGTGTTATTCTTTTAGCGTCGCTCTACTTCTCTGTTCATTATTAACTTCACTTATACGGATTCCGCAAATGATCTATCATTGTGTTTTTATTCTCTTCTTCATTAATACGTAATAAACATTTTGTTTCAGATAGTCTGACTTTTAACTCATGACGTAAACGTAAGCTGTCTGACTGCTCACGTTTCTGCTCTTAGAATAAGATTTTAAGAAGTTTGCCTGAAGCTATCTCCTGCCGCCCAGTTGGCATATTCTCTTAGTGAGCACGCGCCATAAATGGGGATCTGCCTCGTCGTTACCATCACCATTATGATCAAAACATCAGGATGTGCAACTCTATCTCTATGCTGATGACATTGCATTTTTCTCCTCATCACGGGATGTCAATAGGTTGCATCAAATTTTGCAATCTTATTTGTCAGCACAACAACAACAACAAAACAACAACAACAACAATTATTATGCACGCTCTTGCGCGAGACAAGGAAGACAACGACTCCTTCCTGGGCAGCTCTCGGTTCCAAAGAACCGCCATGACGTGCCTACGACGGTTTAAGGGCATGTTAGCCTGCGCAGCAGCAGCAGCACAAGCTGCGAAAGTGGTTGCTGACTTGGCCTCGCATCCCGGCATGGTGGGTGCATCGTTGAGTAGCGAGGTGCAGTATTGCTACCTGCTGCGATCCCGTGTTCCCCCACCACCTAACGCCTTCATGCAGTTCGCACAAGAAAAGAGGCGTTCGGTGGCCGCCATGAACGCGAATAAAACAAATGGCGCGTTAGCAGCCGCCTGGCAAAGCTGTGACGTCTTCCGCGCGCCGCCGACAAGGAGCCCTTCCAGCGCAAGGTAGCCGAAGCTGTCGCCGTCCGCCGAAGGAAGTACCCGGACTACGCGCACAACCCGCGAGAGGCCCACCGGCGCAAGGAGCAGGAGCGCATTCCCAAGCATGTTACCGGTAAGTTGAACAACGACAGTTCCTGGGACAAGGAGCAGCATCCGCTTATTTCCACGGTCACGGCCCAGGGTCGAGGCAGCCGGAAGTTCCAGCTGCATCTGCATCCGCCGCCACTGCCACCGACGCCAAGGAGCAAACACCATGCTACCATCAGTGCTGCTCCAGTCAGCGCTTCGGGCGCCGGTCAGGGAACTGTAGTTTGTATACCGACGGCCACTGTCCCGGCCACGACGAAGCATCTCGAAGAACAAGTGGTGGCTGCAAAAGTTGCTGCTTTAAGAGCATTGGCTGAATTGTTGAAGAGGCAACCGCCACACTTCCACACCTATGCTGAGCTCACCTTGATCAAGATCTTCGTTATATTCAAGCAACCCGAGAGAGAAGTGAGCCGTGCTGCCGAGCTGTGTTCTATCGATGCTGCGGCTGCGCTAGCCCCTGAGCAAAAAATGCGGCTCCTGCACTAACTGATCAGGAAGTAGGATGACCAATACGTTGCCATCGCTGTCATCAAGGTCATGTCCCGACTCGTGGAAGCACATCCAAAAAAGGATAATTGTCCAGCTTCTGCCTGTGATGATGCCTGCTTTCCTGAAAGCGTAAGATCACAGCGAGAGTTCTGTGCTGAAGGCGGCAGTATTTTGCATGGGGACGCTGCATGGCGTGGTCGGCTGTGAATTGATGAAGCCACACTTGCCTTCTTTTACGGGATTGAAGAGACCACAGGGCAATTGCAGCAAAAGCACACCTGGCTCCCCTTCAAGTACAGCATCTTCCTCCAGCAACCCTTAAAGTGGGGGGCGGCCCAAGCACCACCTCTCAAGCCAATTCTTCTCTTTGGGCTGCAGCCTGCCGCCATTGCTTTGCTCCTGCTTTGCCAATAACTGTGGCCCCATGCTGAGCTTTAGTGTTGCAGCAACTCAAACACGAACTTGATTTCCATGTGCTGTGCGCATTTTTCTTTCTTCGAGTGTGTGACTACAGCACATTTTGCTGCAAAGTGCACGTCTCAAGGTTTCCATTGCCATTGCTTCAGGTTCACGAAAACACATGACGGCGCGTTACAACTTCCACCGCTGCTGCAGACATGCGCCACCGTTACTGCATGGGGCGAACAAAAAAAGCGACGTATGTACGGCGGCATTGCAATTCAAGGCCACACTGTAATATACTCACGTATTTTTAACGAGATTTTGACGAGTCTTGTCGACCACCCGGCATCGATGCGACCGGTGAAGCGCCGCCCTCCTTGAGTGCCGTCTTGGAATATGGAGACGCGATCCAGTCTCTTTCTGGCACGAAATGTGACCGCGAAATGCAACAGGATGTCGCTGCATGGCATGAAAGGCGGAGTGGATGGCGGCAGCTGGAGCCTTGCGCAAAGTAAAGATACCTGTTTATTACGTAATAAAAATCGTATCATACGCTCACCGCACGAGTGTCACTATTTCAGTAGCGATGACATCAAACATTCAATAGTTGAGAGTTGGTAAGACTATAGAATTCAAATTAAACTAATTAGCTTCCTCTATGCAATGATATACCGTAGGGCTGTGAAAACACATGACTGTTTGGCCGGACATGACTATGGACGAAGCATTTTCTTCAAAAAATTGTGCAGGTTCCACGCACAGTGGGAAGCTTTGTTATGCGAGGCATTTTGCTGGCACCGGGCTGTCCAGCATTGGTTGAGATTCCGCAAAACGATTCCAGGTGAACCAACGTGTTCCTGCACAATTGAGTAGTTGCGTTTGTGGGTCGGGAGCATACGACAGGGCGATTGTTGGGAGTACAGCATAGTATAACAAGAGAAATTCGGATTGTGACGTTATCAGCGACTACGTGGTATACAATAGTGGGTACATATGGCTGTTTCATGTGGTTTACCTTAAAGCGACGACGACATTCTACTTCGGTGAAGAAATGTTAAAACTTTATTTACTTGGGCGATCATCCGACAACGTGGCGCAGTTTCTACGTAGCGTAAGCTGCTACGAGCATAGAAATATTTCATTGCTAGGAAAGACAGAGAGGTCGACCTGAGCTAGTGTGCTCTATTCTGCTACTCTGTACTGGGGAAGAGGGAAGGGCAGTGAAAGTACTGGGATGGATGATGATGATAAGAGGAGTGGTGACTGCTTATGTACAGGGTCGACCACATCTAAGGTGAACACCTGATTAGTATTCAAGCCGGTAAAACTACAGCGTTTATTCTACTTCACGAGTGAAATGTTCGTTATACGATGTGTAATCATGGTGTCGATAAATACAATAATAATTTTTCGAATTATGTACTGAACATCCCCTTCTATGATGTCTTGAATACTAATGAGGTGTTCACCTTAGATGTGGTCGACCCGGCACATTGGACGGTGGCCCTACTAGAGCCGCTCGTCTAGCTTTGTGGCCTGTAGAAACTCGCCCATTCAAGATCGTCACCGAACACCATTCATTATGCTGGCTTGTAAGTTTTCGAGATTCGTCTGGGTTTACGACTTCGCGAACGTGACTTTGTGGTAACTTACACAAGTGCCTGCCATCATGCTGACGCCGATTGCATTTCTCACCTACCATTGACAACGACAAACTCCGATGAAGACAGCTTCGATGAGTATCTATCTGGCTACTATTGCTCCTGAATTTCCCGATCTCACCGCATTCCAACAGGAACAGCCTAACGAAGTAAGCTGGAAATCTCTTTTTTGTCACGGCCCAAACTCCTAAAGCCAGTGGTCGGTTCTCGACATCTAGTCACCTGGTCACCTGGACCCGACATCTGGTCATCTGGGATTCGCGTGCACGCTGCAGCGGGTCCAGGAGCGCTTTTATTGGCCACAGATGCGTCACACAACAAAGAAATACGTGGTTAGCTGTGATCAATGCCAACGCAGACCAACGTACACAGACCAACGGTCTTGTTGAACGGACGAACCGAATTCTGACGAACAAGCTGGCCATGCACGTGTCCTCTGACCACAAGAAGTGGGATGACGTCTTGCCATTCATCACGTAACAGCGAAGCATGAAACAACAGACTACAGCCCATTCAACCTTTTTTATGCCCGATCGCCGCGGACCTACCTCGACACCATCCTGCCGTTTTCTCCCTAAAGCGAACATTAAATCCCCAAGACACTCTTATTTGCCTAGATGCCCGACGGATAGCACGTCGTCACACGGTGGCATCGCAAAACCGCTCAAAGCAGTGGTACAACAGCACTCCTCAATTAGTTGCTTGTGAAAAAGGCGCTTTATGGCAGTTTTGCGAGCGTCATAACTACTGCGCTATACACCCACGCTTGGAGAACGTGCATTTATGGGAACCATATGGTCGCATTGTACTGACGATTGCAACACAACTTCCTTTGGGAGAGAAAGAGAAAATGAGAGTGAGAGACAGAGAGCAAGAAAGAAAGAGAAAGAAAGTAAGAGAAAGAAAGTAAGAGAAAGAAAGTAAGAGAGAGAGAGATAACCTAGATACAACCAAGAGACGCAATCAATCGGCTCGCTTCACTGTGTCTTGAGCTTTGCGCGGCCTAGTGCAAGGCTTTCGCCTTTTTTTAACGAAACAAAACAATTGCCGTGTGAATTTTAAGTGTGAAGCATTTCTTGGCGAACATTTGCTACTTTGAAAGTATCTATCTATCTATCTATTTATCTATCTCTCCATCTATCTATCTATCTATTTATCTATCAATCAAGCAGCCTAAGTCTCTGTGCTCTCATGGTCGTTTCGTTAACTTGGTATGTACAAAAATTGGCATACTATGACATGAGCATATGCCGAACATAAATGATATATCATGACATAATTATCATGACATGCGTGTAATGTAGGTCATGAAACAGCCGCCTACATCATGGTGCCCTCATGGTCGTTTGTTTAACTTGGTAGGTACAAAAATTGGCATAGTATGAGAAGAGTGTATGACGAACATAAGTGATTGGTCATGACATAAATGTCGTCACATGCCTGTCACGTAGGTCATGACAATGGCTCAGCGAAAAGTATGAACACTCAAAAACCGCGGAAATGGGTTCGGACGTGGGTACTAAGTAAAGGAAACACAACAGTATGCTGGTAGAAGTCATAGTCATGAGCATGGCCCTGCAAAAAAGACAATGACTCAGCGAAAAAATATAAACACTCAAAAACCACTGAAATGGATTCGGGCACTAAGTGAAGGAAACACTAAACGATTGTGGTAGAAGTCAAAGTCATGACCATGACTCAGCAAAAATGAGAATCACTCACCGAAAAAGATTAACACTCAAAAACCAATGGAATGGCTTCGGATGTCGTACTAAGAGAAGGAAAAGGCTAAAGTTTGATGGTCGATTCATAATCATGAGCATGACTAAGGCTTTCGCCCTAAAGTCTTTTAGGTGTAGCTAAGGGGGCTCCTGAGAACTCATGACATGAATATCATGACATGCGTGTCATGTAGCTCATGAAAGAACCACCTACGTCTTGGCGCTCTCATGGTCGTTTTGTTAACTTGGTAGGCTCCCCACAGACTGCTTCGCATAACATCGATTCCCACAGGGCGTGGTATCTGCCGCCTTTTTTTTAGCTTCACTCTACCTCTGTGTTCATTATTTATTTCACTTATATTGATTTCGCAAATAATTTATGATCGTGTTTTCATTTTGTTCTTCATTATTACGTAATTATTACTTTTGTTTCAATTAATCTAACTGCTCACTCATGACGTAAACGTAAGGTGTCTGACTGCTCACGTTTCTGCTCATAGAATAAGATTTTAATAAGTTTACCTACAGCTACTTCCTGCCGCCCAGTTCTTGGCATTGTCTTAGTGACTACTCGCCATAAATGGGGATCTTCATCGTCGTTACCATCACTATTATATTCACTATTACGTACGGTCCTATGCAAGACAAGAAAGACGACGACTCCTTTCTGGACCGCTCTCGGTACAGCAGACAGCATTCCCTGCAAAGGCCAGCCATCATCGGTGCCCCTGGCTCCGCTTCAGCCATTAAGTGTCTACGAAGCATTCAAGGTTTGTTGGTACAGGCTGTGCACCAGCACCAGAAGCAGCGATGGCAGTTCCCGATGTGGCCACGCATCCAGGCATGGCGGGTGCATCGTTGAGCAGCGAGGTGCAATACTGCTACCAGCGGCGAACACGTGTTCACCCACCCTCAAACGCCATCACGCAGTTCGCACAGGAAAAGAGGCGTTCGGTGGCCGCCATGAACGTGAACGAACACAACCGGTGCGTTAGCAGCCACCTGGCAAAGCTGTGGCGTCCTCTCCGCGGCGCCGACAAGGAGCCCCTCCAGCCCAAGATAGCCGAAGCTGTCGCCGTCCACCGAAGGAAGTACCCGGACTACGCGCACAACCCGCGCGAGGCCCACCAGCGCAAGGAGCAGGAGCGCATTGCCAAGCAGGTTACCAGCAAGCTGAACATTGACAGTTCCTGGGACAAGGAGCAGCAGCCGCTTACTTCCACGGTCGCGGCCCAATGTCGAAGCGGCCCGAAGTTCCAGCAGCAGCTGCCGCCATTGTCGCGGACGCCACGGAGCAAACGCCGTGCTACCATCAGTAGCCGACATGCTGACCATCAGTAGCCGACATGCGTTTGTATGCCGACAACCGCTGTCCCGGCCACGACCAAGGATCTGGAAGAACAAGTGGTGCCTGTAAAAGTGGTTGCTTTCAGAGCCTTGACTGAATTGTTGAAGAGGCAACCGCAACACTTCCACAATTATGCTGAGCTCACCTTGATCAAGATCTTCGGAACATTGAAGGAGCCTGAAAGAGAGGTGAAGCGTGCTGCTGAGCTGTGTTCTATAGAATCTGTGCCTGCGCTACACCCCGAGCAAACATTCCGGCTCATCGGGGAGTCGGATGACCAAGACGTTGTGATCGCTGTCATCAAGGCCATGTCCCGACTAGTGGAAGTGCATCAAAGGATTATTGTGGAGCTGCTGCCTCAGATAATAGCTGTCTTTCTGAAGGGGTATGATCACAGCGAAAGTTCTGTTCGGAAGGCGGCAGTATTTGGCATGGTGACGCTGCATGGCGTTGTCGGCTCTGAATTGATGAAGCCACACTTGGCTTCCCTTACGGGATGCAAGAGGGCACAGGGCAACAGCACCAGAAGCACACCTGGCTTCCCTACAAATACAGCATGTTCCTCCGGCAATCGCTAAAGTGAGGGGAGGGGGTTGCCCAAGCAGCACCTCCTAAGCCAATGCTTCCCTTTGGGCTGCCACCATTGCTACGCTGCTGCTTTTCCAAAAACTGTGGCCCATGCTGAGCTTTAGTTGTTGCCTACAACGGTGCCCTACAACGTGCAATGCTGCTGCAGACATTCGCCACCGTTATTGCATGAGGAGAACAAAGAAAGTGCCGTGGGTACAGCGGTTCTTACGTTCCATGAGGCTGCTGAAAACGGTTCCCTTCTCCACGGTTACCGTATACAAGTTTGCGCGAGTGCAGGACTTTGGCTCCATGCCCTCACATTGGAATTCAACTCGCAGGGTTTTTTTGCGTATTTTTTTTATTTCTAAAACAATCTTTAGACTAGCCGCGCCCACCACCCGGCATCGATGTGTCCAGTGAAACACCGCCCTCCTTCATTGCCGTTTTGAAATGTTGAGACGCGATCCAGCCTCTTTCTGCCACGAGATGTGACCGCGCAATGCCACAGGATGTCGTTGTAAGGGATGAAAGGCGGAGTGTACGGCGGCGGTTGGAGCCTTTGTCGATGCATCAAGTAAAAAGCTTTACCCTCTGCAGGGTAGACTCGGCCACCGCAGCAACAAGCAACTCAGGGAATCCCGCTGCTAATAGGCGACCAATCTGATTGTCAAAGCTATGCTGCATTGAATAATGCGGGCCTGACTTACGGAGCGCAGCATCGAGAGATTGTAATGCGATGCCCCTTTTTACTACTTTAGAGTGGGCAGAGTCAAAAGGCAGGAGACACTTCTTAACCTGTTGGAGGTACTCTCAGCAAACCTGGCCTACACTAAATTTTAGCCTGACATCCAGGAATTGTAACCCCTCAGTTCCAAGCGATTCATGAGTGAAACTCAAACCCTGCCCAGCTTGAATGAATACTCCCAGGGGCTGTGAAACCGTCCTCTTTCTTTAAAAGAATTAAAAAGTCATCGACGTACCGAAAGACTTTGAATACCTTCCATTCATTAAAAGCCAAATCAGGCGCAGTGTCAATATCAGCTAAAAATATGTCGCATAGAATAGGAGCCACGCAAGACCCAATACACACTCTTCTACGTTGCAGAAAAGGCTGCTCGTTAAAAACAATAAATGTTACACTAAGATAACATTCTATAAGCGTTAAATTATGAACCGACAAGCAAGCGGAGTTTTGGAAATCGCATTCGCCACTCTGTTCAATGCACAACCTAACAGCAACTAAAAGCTTATCTTGAGGTACCGACTAAAACAAGTCCTCAACGTCGACAGACAAGCCATAATCTATACTCTCGTTGTGTTTCACATATTCCGTGACTTCTTCAGATTTCCTCACGCGGAAAGGATCAACAACCGTGAGTCACTTAAGGCTCTTCAGTATAAACTGACTAACATTCTTTTGCCAAGCCCCCCCCCCCCCTTCGCTCACAATGGTTCTGAAAGGGACATCTACCTTTTGTGTTTTTGTAGAAAAGAAAACCTTCAGACTGTTCCCCTTACTATTTCTAATACCACTAGCAAGAACATTAAATTCCAAGTCCTTAAAAAATTTGATGAACTTAGTCTTAACCCTCACTGCACTTTTCTAAACAGCCACAAAGTTCTTGTCAACTGCCGCTTGGGCTTTTTCATTGAACATGCCTTTCTGCATCACAACAAATCCACCTTCCTTGTCAGCTTCGAGGAGAACCAAACTGTTCTGCCAAACTGAAAGTAACTATGTTAGACCAACTAGCCCAACAGGCGGTCCTTCCGGAACATACCACGATTTCTGCGATCATAGTTTTGTTCTTGCCTGGATCGTCTGTCTTTCTATGCGCAAAGCTACTATGTGTGACTGCGCAACATGTCTATTTGTCTTGTTTGACGCATTACATACAGTGACGTTTGCTTAAATACGTAGATTTATTGGGAACTAATACATATATTTAAACATCTTGTTGCGAGGCTTTGTGTACACAAACAGTGCATTTTGTTTCCAGTGACACTTTTGTGCCCTTTATCAACTTGTATCTTCGCTCTTGTATATTCCATTCTATTTTCGCATTTTTAATTTACATCTTGCAGAACTTTTCCTTCTTATATGTACTCACTGTTGCGACTATATTATCGGTGTAATTACAATACACGACCGGTAACAACTGCTCATGCGCAATCTATTGCAGCGAAGGACAGCGTCATTGAGGTTTTTCCCTGGCCGTTGCATATGAACAGTCACGAGCAAAAGTTTGTGGACCAAAGGTATGGTATGATGGTATGATAAAACTTTATTACGGTCCCTCGGAACGCGCGTCAGCACGTAGCGGGCCGCTCCCACGTCGGTACAGAAAGGCCGAGCCTCTCTGCTGCCACGATTTTATTTTATTTTCCTTCGCAGCCTGGGTATTCCGGCGGAAATCAAGAGCGCAAGCCTACGTGCGCGTGTTGGACCAATAAAACGTATTAAGCCAATTCGGGGCCGCGCAGCTGCACTTTAATATATTTAAGTTTTTTGCTGATGCCATGGTCTCCAAACTTCTGCTCGCGACTGTACAAAAAAGTAAACAAGGTTCGTGAATGACAAAGATTTATCAAAATATTTGTGCTCAGCTTGTTCTTTACATGCCCTTTACGTTTTTCACACCAGCTGTATGCACTGCTTTGCTGGTTTGGAACTGATATAGTTCTAAAGTTCGTGTGATATTTTGATTACTTATTAAATCGACAAAACAAAAACGCGGAAGCATTGATATCAGTTATTCCTGCCACAATTTTTGGGACATATGAATATATTCCTTTATGAAAAAATACATATTTTACTTGACAGTGGGTAGCATTCGGTAGTTTGTTTGCAGCCTCTAATATACAATGACATTGGCAATGGCAATCCAGTTATTATTGATGTATTTGATGCCTGGACAAATTCTATAAGGAGGAGGCCGCGCTGCAACGTGAGCCCCCCCCTCTCCGAACAAAATTTCTGGCTATGCCATTGTGCAGTGAAGCAGGTCTTTGAACACTGACCAGTTACAAATGATTTTCTGCATTTACACCCGTCGCTTACCAAGAGCTTAGAAAAGGTGTTCGGCTGAAATGTACCAAATTTTCTTTACAAAGCCACTAACTTACTTTGTTCACAGGAACCTCCCTGAGAAAACTGACGTCAATCCGAGCATTTGTTGACGTGATTTTACTCTTTGCGGCGTCGGCCATTTTCGTTACAGCGCGGTTTCGCCAAGGTCACCGCCAAGTGCACCGAAAATATAGCCATGCACCTAAGGCTTTCGCCTTCTTCAAAAAAAGGAAATTCCGTGGCAGTGAACATAACTCGACCAGGCATCTGCACGCAAATGCGCAAATGGACTCGTAAACTGAGGCCAACCGAGATTAAGGGCGTCAATCATGCGACTGCATATCCTGAAACATGCGCCTATCGCCACCATTTCGCAAGCTTACATTATTATTTTACAATCAGCTTTCGAGAGATGAAGCGAAAAAAGGGCATTTTTGCTTTTTTGATTCGATCGGACAAAAAGTTGGACGAGGAAAAGATGGACGGAAGGGGGGCTTGGCGGAGGCCGCTCTTTCAAGATTCTGCATCTGCTTTCTCGAAGCAGGGCTGAGCCTCTAAACGCCTCTCAATAGCAGCAAAACTGCTGATTCACAGTAGACTAGCGGGCCACTCGTCTTATACGCGCGGCGGTTATCAGATCAGCCATTCCTGATTCGCCCTCGTCCATGCTCGACGGTGTCAGCGGTAGAGCACTGCACGGGCCGATTTTTGCGGCCCGGGCCCGGCCCGGGCCCGTTTTTACATTGGGCGGCCCGCCCGAGCCCGATCAAAACTTTTATGGCGAGACCCGGGCCCGGCCCGGGCCCGGAAATAATCTACGTTTCCCGCCCGGCCCGGCCCGCCACCCCTTTACCTTAAGCCCGAGCCCGGCCCGAGCCCGACACGAAACCGGCCCGAACCCGGCCCGAGACCGAAAAATACATGTTTTTCAGAGTTGAGAAGCCCGAGAATAACTCGAAGAAAGCCCGAGCCCGGCCCGGGCCCGCGTCTAAAAACCCGAGCCCGGCCCGGGCCCGGGTCAAAAAGCACACGCCGTGCCCGAGCCCGGCCCGAGCCCGTGAAAAAACTCCTCTACCCGGCCCGGCCCGGCCCACGGGCCGGGCCGGGCCCGGGCTTTCGTTTAAGCCCGAGCCCGTGCAGTGCTCTAGTCAGCGGTTCTTTTTTTTTTCATTTTTTATTGTTAAAACGTGTATTCTGTTATCATCCAGTACACTTCGTGCGTCATCGCGCGAATTTCGAATCTTAAAGGTCCGTACGCCACGTGGTGTAAAAGCTGTGAACTAAATGCGATGTCCGGAATTGCTGGGGTTGTGACAAAAGCGTGGACTTCACGGATGCGCCACTGGATTAGGCAGCTTGTTTATATAGGGAAGCGCCAGAAAGTACCGCAGCTGCACAATCGCTCCATACATGAGGCGTCTCCGCATTGGCTATACTGTGTGGCGCAATACATTGCCTTATTGCTAATCGCATCACATTCATCGTGAAATGGGTTCTGCCACATTTTTGCGTTCGGGAATCACTACAAACCCAAAAAGAATCCCGAGTTGTTATTTAATTTGGAGAAGTGGTGTGCTCCAGGGGCCGTATTCTGTAATGTTTCGATTTTCGAAGAATTCAGTTTGGCGGTGGCGTCACGTTTTGGCGGTCCGCTGACGTAATTAGAACGTGAGGAAGGGCAGAGGCCAATCGGTGTGCAGTTTTTTTTTTCTTGAAGTGAACGTCAAAAACCAAGGTAAAATGTAGCAAATTAGGAACGCTTCTTGGTAAATAAAAATAATTGCCTCCTGAATTCTTCGTCTGCCATCTGAAACGCGTCTTTTCGATGTCGAGGTCGTCATTGTCTCTCAAGGATGCTAGCTAAAAGCACGAACACACGTGCCACAGGGATCACCATCGCTGTCATTTTGCCAGGAACACCGATCTCGCCGGTGCACACGGCACGCACGGGCTCGGCACGAGTCACATGGCGCCTACAAATCCCAACGAAGCACCTCGCACCACTTCGCTTCGTAGCAGACGCTAATTCGGTTGCCGCATGATTGACATGTGCGTGACGTCATCATAATATGCGTGCGCGCGCCGAGGCGATGGCGTCACCCAGGTGGCCACCAATCGCTGCTCGCAAAGCGAATTCTTCGAGAACGGAAGCGTCAGAGAATACGGACCTTGGTTAGAAAATTTTAGAATTTTCGGAAAGGAAAGAGGAGAGAAATCGCAAAGATGAAGACAGGCAAACAGAGCTAAAACACCTCACTCTTCACATTCCAGAGGCCGCGTGTTCAGAAAATACCTTGAACATAAGGAAAACAGTCTCGTCCAAAGCGGGACTAAATATTCACCACTGATGAAATTTTAAACGAAGGCTGTGACAGAATACGCGAGGAAACGTGAACAGAATGGCGGCTGTTCGTATGGGAATGGGCACAGTGTATCAGCGCTCATTCAGGAACGGCTCAGACGTGCCAAGTATTCGTGCCTATACTGAGTGGGTTCCGCATTAGGGTGGCTGAAGGGTGAGTTCTTGATTATTGCTTGCATAAGGGTAACTCCCTCAAATGTTTTTGCTGTCTTGGTTAGCCTTTACAAAAAACGTTGACAGTCACTTCAGTAGACAATAAAGAAGATGAAGGCGAAAGCCTGCGCACTCACGAGACATTCATTAAATTACTTTGACATTCTCCTTCGAATGTGTTGTTACTTCATATTACTTGTTTTCTCTTTACTTCATCTCTTTTTCGGTGGCCTTGAGATCGCCACTGGTTATGCGTGGTTAATGGCACGTTAGAACGGTCGTGGCTTTCTCTTTTTTTTTTCGTCTACATTCTTGTAGCGCCGCCAGAATGACAGGGACACGGAAAGGCACATTAGACAAACACACCGCCCAAACTTTCACCAACATTTTTGTTTCCAGTTGTCGAAGGCATACTTATACTCTTAAAAACGTCAAAAGACACGTGTACATTGCTCGACAAATATGAGCAAAACCGGGAAAAGCACACGTAGACACTTTTGTGGCCACGCTGATTATCTATAAGGGTGTCCGCTCAACGCGAACAGGGATAATCGAGCTCTTTTATTGTTAAAGAAATTGATGACTTACTGGCGCATGTGTCCCGAAATGTGGCTTTGTTCGTAGCCTTCATAGTCATCTCGATCTTGCTTCTACTCATGATAACAGTTTGTTTAATGTGTCTGAGACGTCACCTGATACGTCACTTGAATTTTGGTTACCCGCCGTGGTTGTGTAGCATTACTGAGCTAGCTACGTTCTAGTTCGCGTAGCAATTGTGGCTGAGCTTGGGTGAACATTGCAAGCGTTTTCAGCTACAAAGATCGAACACTTTGTTTCACACAACAATGGCAGCCTGAATGACCGGTGGCATTTAAAACCCCTCTGTGGAACATGTGGAACTTTGGTTGCACGTGGGAAATGCTTGGGTGGGGGGAGATTTGAGTTGCGATAAAGGTAGTCGGACCCTTCAAATGAAATCTCGCAAACTAAGTGTTTTATTGGCATGAAACAAGCGTGGCGAGGTTTCTGGAATGGTATATGAATAGTCCACGTCGACTAAGTATTTGCCTTCAGTGTCCTTTAAAGGGCCACCATAGATCAACAGTGAGTCAGTTTAGACTATTACAGTAACCTTTGGAAACATTTGCTTCATTGGGCGGGGGAAGAAATGTTGTTTACTTGAGATAAAAAAAGGGCCAAAATCTCCTTTATCGAATTTCGTGCCGGAAACTGATCGTCGACAGGTCAGTTTGACGTTATAAATTTGAAAATATATCTTTTTTTTTCGTATTTTTCGCGGTTTTGGCTCAGGATGAGTTTGCGAAAGTGGCTTGATTTTATTGTTGGTTCCTTCAAAATGAAATGCATAGTCCTTGTGTACCAATAAACAATTAAAAAGGCTCGAGTAGACGTTGTAAAAATCGGTCACGTCACGACAAACTGGTGCGCGAAGCTCAGTTCATTGTCTTTCCACACGGTGTCTCAAATCATTCCAGCATCATCGTTCGCAAGAATCGAACGCTGCCACATTACCGCTATCACATTATCGATTACGTCACTGCCATCGCAACGTACCAGTTGTGGTCACTGTTGAGACGCGAAACGGACGTATACGATTATCAATGATACAAGTGGTGTGGTAATGGTACTGCGATGACGTGCCAAGAAGTGTAACCAAATCCCTTTCCGCTGTTTAATCAGCCAAAACAATGTAAAGCTATCGCCGGAATTTGCGGTAACTCGTACAGATTGCCTTACTTCGTACCTATGTTATCATGCTTAGCCACGATATGAGAATTGGTAGCATTGTTTGGATACATTAGTATTAGGCGCAGTATCTTACATGCATTAGTACCTAAGCAACGCCGCATGCTGTAGCCATAGCCGCTTGTATCTCAACACGAGCTCAACAGTACAGTAACTCTCCTTAGATGCATTAGCATTAGATGTAATATACGATTAAGTGCATTAGCTTACTTGTACTAGCATGTAAGTATCTATAGTGCCGAATGCTGCAGCCATTCTAATTTGTATGCCAGCATGAATGCCACAATGCCACTGCTTATATGCATCAGCACTGAGAGAATCAACGCAGATGCATTGTCACCTGAGTATATACCGTTGCATGCTGTAGCCGCCGCAGATTGGGACTCAGCATTACTGCAACGAACTCCACATTGGCATTCGAAAAAAAACAATAGAGTACACAGTTCAAGTGATTGCCTGTATAACTGCGATCGCGTTTCATATATGAAGGGACCGCGCAGCAGCGCTTTCAAGGGCCTCATCCAATCGAATGCTGGAATTGTACGCGGGACAGAGCAGCTGCGACCCTATACGTACGCCAGGAACTGTAAATGGAAGAAACGAGAAACAGAAAAATTGTTGCAGACAAGTCGCGTCTGTGGACTATCAATGAGAATCGGGTAGCATTTCAGCGTCACGGTGCATTATGACAGGACTCGTAAGTTTGTGTATATGTTTATTGCTAAGACGTTCAAGCCTACTGTGGTGCGCCGTAGATGATACGGCGCACGACTGCAGGTAGGGAACCATCTACACTTAAGTGAGATTCATAAATCTTGTCAATTTCAAATTTTGTATTTGTTTTACGAATGCGTGATCCATTAGAGCTCCGGTCCTTGACGTGGACATTCAGACTGAGGCATAATTTACATCACAAAAGAAGGAAATTTCGTATTCTGTTGTACTACCGCAAGTGTGTCATGGTAAACTGTTGGGAGAACAAGAAAAAACATAAATAATTCTTTCCTTGGGGGGGGGGGGGGGGGGCAATGAAATGCGAATGTGGAGTAGTGATACAGAGCCCCTATCAAAACTGGAGACTTGCGTTGTTATTTTCCTTTAAAGCTACGAGGGTGACGTAGCTGCAGCTAGATACAGGATAGTGCTGGGGATACGAAACGAAATACTATTACATTTACTCTATATCCTTCCGCACAATCGTGTTGGACTGTATATGGAGGTGAACTCTAATTTGACAAAGTACCTACAGCGTCGGTTACAGTGATGCAGCTTCTGGGCGAGAAAGCCAGATTCAGGAAAGCAGGTTGCCGATACGCAAATGCATTAAGTGCATCATATTGCATCAAAAATTGATCTGAGGAAATGCTTCGGTTCGCGAACGTGAGAGAGAGTACGTCTCTGCCAACAGTCTCGGCTCGTGACTCTACACTAAGACTTGCGGACGTTCTATTGGGAGCGACTAAATCCCCACCAGAACACACTAGTGTTGTCAGATCTTCTCTTGTGCGCTTCCCTAGATTTGCGAGGCGGAGATGTCCCTAGTGAAATCAGGTGACTGCGTGCCGCACTAGCCTTCTTTTCGCCTTCCCCGCCTTGTGCGTGCGCGCGCACGCGCGTAGCCGTGCATGCGCGTCTGCGCCCTTGCATGCCAGATTTCAACGTGTGTGCACTCAGGAGATGAACGTGGGCGCCGGGTTTAAACTTGCACCTTATTCTGAAGAGAAAGTGAATAAAGAAATGAAACTATGTTATTGTGTGAGTGTATTATATGAATTGAACCCTGAATAAATAATTCGCGCCTAAATGAACCGTTCAATCTACGATTTCCGACAAATCTAAGTTAGCCCGTGTTACAGCGGGGTAGGTGAACCTCATCTAGGTGACTGGCCACGACCGTCTGGTTTTGAGCAATCTGGCAGTGACGAGACGCTCTCTAGCTATGCCCATAATTATCCACCGACTCGTTCTTGCCGCCATATATGCGCCCCCCCCCCCCTCCTCGTATCCATCACCCCACTCCCATTCTTAAAATTATTTTCTGTTAAGTTTGCTACTGTCGCACTCTTTAACATTCCCCGGAGTTTTTAACGGCATGGCGGCCACTAGAAATCCTATAGTTCTGTTTCTGCGTGGACTTCGAGGCCATTCACCTACCTGCCTACCCACCTGTCTGTCGTGGCAGTTTCTTAGCTTCCCTGGCCCAGCACACCCGTCTTTGATATATCTTGCCGTGCGCAAATCAGCGTTCTGTGGGTCTTTCTTGTCCCGTTTATTGCCCTGTTTTCATTCTTAACAGCGTGTACACACTAGCCTGAGATAGCAAGAGCTCTTCTCAAGTTTATTAACATAATGATATTCAGAGACAAGGAAAGAAAAAGAAGGAATAAAAAAGGGGGGGGGGTTGGGAGAGGCGTGCTTATTTTGCCTTTCCTAGACAAGCAAGTCGCAATATTTGCGGAATGCTTTTTATTCCGCGCAGCGGGGTCGCCAATTCGGTCAAGCACCAGAAACGAGAAGCTCTCCGACGACACGAAGGCCTGTTGGGGAGCAAGAATGCCCCGAAGTTTCATGCACGCGCTCGTGCCATTTGGATCTGCGTGTGGAATTTTTAGCGCTGGTCTCCCCTCAGCAGTTATGGTTAACACAATCCGGAATCAGGAATAGGCCGCAATGTTCTGTGCTGGGGGAGAGTATCGCCCCCACGACAACTCGCCCCCCCCCCCCCCCCCTCGGGACCGCCAGTATAGCCCTCGCCTTGCTTTAACATTGACGCCTTCCCGTTCATTCAAGTCACTCTTTTGGAGCCCACCTCTTGCAACTTTCTGTTCCGTTGGGAAAAGGTAAAGGGGGGGGGGGGGGGTTCGACCCTCCAAACCCCCCCTCTGGCTACGCCAATGGTCAGGATCTGCTTCTGTGGAGGTGTTAGAAGCCCACTTGTACTTTCTCGCTTTGCTTTCGGTGTTCACGGCGCACATCGTCATGGCAAGTTTTGACCTGTTGAACAGCCTGCTAACTCTTCGGGGTAAATCCCATGTCCGCTGTTTAATCTACAATATCAGTGAAAGTCAGCTCGAATGAGGCACTTGAAGACAAAGCACGGTGAACAGTCAAGTTCTTTTGCTAAAGGTGCGCCGATAAATTTTGAATGCGGCATTTGCATTGAGCCTAACCTATTTGCTCATCGCGGGAATTTGATGTGGCACCACCAGGAAAATCACGAGTTTGTTTCGAGACTTACCACCCTACAGTTCAAACCGTCAAAGGTTAGATGATCTTGTGTTGAGCGTTGCATCTGCTGGAATGAATTAGTCCAGTTAGCTATTGTAAAAGCTTTTGCGACGTTTGACAGATATATGATCAGTCATCTCTACACTACCTTGTGTGCCAGTTTTAAATTAGCTTCGCTGCAACGCAGCCGTGTTATGCGCTGAAGACTACCACGAAAAGAAAGGGACCACTTTCGCGGTACATAGAGTGCGTGTTCCTTAATTATACACGCGCAGACACGCCGTTTCCGCTCAGAGTACGAGCATCGATTTAACTGTACTGAAAAGCCTTCAGAGCTGTTTCTGACGTGGCTGTGGCGATTTAACCACTTGTTTCGCCCACCTGGCTAGCTCGGTATTATACGCGCACGCGCAGCCTCCGGTCGCAGTACAATACTCAGACGTCTATTAACTGTAGTGACAGCCCTTCAGAGCTGTTTCTGACATTGTCGTAAGAATTTAAGCCCCTTTTTGGGGGGCTAAGGCCGGAGAGCATGGCACGAACCCTACCGATGCATCACTTCGGTGGCCCCGAAAGGGAGCCGTTAAAAGGAGGGAGGGAAAGAAAGAAGAAGAAGCTAATGGGCAATGGTGACGCCTACGAAGTCTACGTACGAGGTGCCTCCGTGTAGTGGCTTCAAAAATAATCTGGGTGTAACAGCCCAGAATATTGAAACGAGACGTGAGCGCGTGTATAATTAAGAAGCGCCTTTTAGGCCCCATCTCAGATACAGGGTGAGCTAGGGGGGTAAAACAAAGGATTCAATCACCACGTCCGAAGTTCTGTCCGCACACTTATTAGGTGTCTCAGTGCTTGTACTATGACTGGAGATGGCGCATTCGCGCATGTACAGTGGGGAACCAGCGCTGGCCAGGAGGCGATACGGCAGTTTGGGTGCGCAGCTGAAATATGCTGACACCATCAGATAGGGAGGCCACGAAAATGGTACCACATTTTGGATAACAGACGCGCGGCTGTATCAACGTTTACTTTAGCTCTATGTTTCCAGCCAAGCTCTGGCCATACGGCCATACCGATGCGCGCTGGAAAAGCGCATGCGCTCATGCGTTCTAGCACACCGGTTCCCAGTCAGGCCAAAACTGGACACATGTACCTCAAGAAGAGTGGTAAAACTGATGACGCGAAATCGCAGTATGTGCCACTGGAAACTGTTTCCATCGCTCGCTAGCCTATGTGTTACGGCGCTGCTGCTGGCACGCGAAGTTTCAGCGCTGGTTGCCCATACAGGAACACATACTATGCCCCGTAACAGTGCCCCTCTCCACTCTCAATATCCTGCACTGCAATTTATTGTGTATACTTCACCGCATAACTTTACTTTGTTGCGGTGAAACCGGTTAAGCTCTTGCCAGAGAGAGGACGACTCGGCGCAGCGAAGTGATGGGAGTGCAACTGTGCAGAACATCTCCTTTCTTTCCTATATGAAATTGGTCCTACAAGTACAATCACTTATTTAAGAAAATTAATGTTAGGACTTCAGGCTTGCCAGTATAATCAGGCGGTGGACAGTCGGGCTAGTTCCGGTATTGGCAATAAAGCGTCGCTATGACACTGTAGCCAAAGGAAAATTCAGTAACGTTTTGCATATGTGGCTCTATCTTTTCAACCTACATAGCAATAAATTAAAGCCATGCAATCAATTATTTGTAGAAATGGAATGTGTTTCTGGCTATTTTCGTTTTTTAGCATTCTACATATTCATTTAGTTGCTTCACACGTTGCGCCAACGGGCGGCGGTTTCGCTCTTATCGCTTCGGCTGTCATTCCGTTCGTCTGCTCCTGTCGCTCTCTGCACCTTTGTACAAGTGCACGCCTTTGCCTTCTACTGTGCGCTGCAACATTTGTTTCTGTATCGGCCGGTGGCTCCAGCGATGTACAAAAACAGAAGAAAGGCCACAAGACTCTGTGGCCTTCGGTTGACGAGCATGGGAAGGGACAGCAGGGCCACTTCTTTCCGCTTCCAAGAGAATGAAAGGTAAGCACTCTTTTTATGCAGTTGTTATAGCGAGTATCCGCTAACCTTATCGAAAAAGATGTAAGACGAAAGGAAGAGTATTCCGTATGCGGTATATTTCTCTGTGGTGTGTAAATACATTGAAATTACACAACGACAGCAGCTTCTGAGACGAGTGAGTGCTAGCTGAAGCGCTGGCGAAAATAGCGTTTCGTTGTATCTCGGCGACTGCTGTCTCTTTATGGAATAAACTGATAATTTTGCAAAAATCCTTGAATGCTTCCTGCATGAACGAAGGGGTTAAGTTAGACTTGCCTGTTCTTGGTTAGACATTGCAAGTCACCTAGAGCTTCACAAGGTGCAGAGACCAATTGAAGGAGCACTGCGCTACTGCAGAAAGCACTGCAAGCACCGTTTCCTTCGCGTTCCTTCTACGGCGCCGGGTGCATTTTACGCTGCGCGGCGAATTGTGTTGCGAAAAAAAAGCACCTTCTTGTCTGTCTTTATCGAGTATTCATCTGCGTTGTGCGATGTTCGCGGTTAACTGAGAACTAAGCAGACGTACGAGCAGATTTTGTTCAGAACGAATAAATTTACCTTCGGGTCAAGTCGCGCTGGCGCGCAATGCGTACGAAGGTGCTTACGTCGGCCCTTAGCGAGCCACGCGCTGCGGTGTTCCCGCAAAGTATTGCTCCTCCTGTGCAAAAGAAATTCTTCTATAGTAGGAAATGCTCATAGACCGTTGACCAGTGGCTTACAACTTCTGGAAGATCGTCTTCCATTAACAGGCATTCTGCAGAACTAGGAAAACAAGGAGTATATAAAAAGGTTGAACAAACTAATCCGTCAGTGCCTTATTGACAAGGGAATAAGAAATTCAGTGATCAATATAGCTGTAAGAAATTGATGTGTGTTTTCAGACAACCGTTGAGAAAGCAGCATTTCACCCGCCGTGGTTGCTTAGTGGCTATGGTGTTGGGCTGTTAAGCACGAGGTCGCGGGATCGAATCCCAGCCACGGCGACCGCATTTCGATGGGGACGAAATGCGAAACACCTGTGTACTTAGATTTGCGTGCCCGTTAAAGAACTCCAGGTGGTCCAAATTTCTGGAGTTCCCCACTGTGGCGTGCCTCATAATCAGATCGTGGTTTTGGCACGTAAACCCCATAATTTAAATTTTTAAAGCAGGATTTCCAAACCTGTTGAATATAGTAGCAGTTAAAATAAGAGTTTGGATTGTTAAATTTTTGTGCCATATTTTGAGCATAAGTCCCACAATTAAATATGATAAGAGTTGACGTACGTGCATGAAATTAAAGCACTGTTTTGCGGAAAGAGTGTTGAAATTTGTTCCTGCAATTGCGTTGTGTGTAAGCAAAAACTTATTACTTCCATTTTTTTCCAGACAACAGCTCCAGCACGGACTACTCCACCTTGTCTGTGTTTGAATATGCGAAATGTGCTGCCTTCAGTCTTTCAACCGGTCTCGCCTTAATATTTTTTTTGCATGAGTAATCGCAGATAACTGCTGCCGCAAAAAAAAAAAGACTTGCTATTCAGAAATTGTAAGAAGCTTTATGTATATGCGCGTATACAATCTGCAGTTTGTTCTGTAGATGCGAGATACTCAACTCTGCAATATTCTTTTGTCTATTGTATCTCTTGCTGTACGAAAGTTGCTAATAAATAGCGAAATAAAGCACATTTCACTGCCGGTTATTTTCCTGCCGAAACGCAGTAGCCACGGGCTATGGCATGCTGGCTCATGTATCATAACGGAATAGGGTAAAATTTTAGCGAGAACCGATGTGCTGCTGGCGTTTATTAAGTACATGAACCACACGCACAAAAGAAAATTGTCGTTACAAAAAGAGAGAGAGAGAGAGGCTGAAAATGACAGCCGTTAGAATAATGCAGACTGTAGCAGCAAACAGAACTCGTGCTATAGTTTCCTCTTGCGTCTACCGAGAAAATCGCACACTCGTCGAGCACTTCGCAGAGCTGCTATTTAGGACATTCCGCCATTTTCTTCGAGGCGTGACGTAGGATCGACGCTTATACAAAATGGCGCTGATGGCCCCGATTTGCTTTCGTAACGTGACGCAAATTTGATGTTTCACCTAAGAAACTGTAATGTAGGCATTAACCTAGCCTTCTTGGTAAAGCAAAACAGTTTTCCTCCCCACTAAAAATAAAGTAGCTAGCTCAAAGCACACGATTATTCCATCAAAATCGTTTCTCGCTTCCGTTGTCTGCGTGCGCACATGCTGTCGTCTGCTTCATTAGCTAGGATGCGTGTCCTCGGGAAACGGAATAAGTCAACGTATATTGGCGCCCACGTGCTTGTTTTCTTCCTTGAGACAACATAAGCGACCTACCAGTGAGGATGAGCGCTCTCTCTAGGCCGCGTTATCGCTATCTCGTGAAACGCAAGTCACTCAGCCCGACTCGTCTGGCTGAGAAGCGGCCGAATATCATCGATAACGTTGCGCGCGCCACAGGCATCCGCTTGCGCGACGCAAGCGCCGGCGCTGCCATCTCTCGTTCACTTCGCTACTTACTCGCACCACGTGAGGAAACTTAAAGCCGCCGTCTTGCGTACATTTCTTTTTATAAATTAAAAAGTCGCCATTGTCATAGCCTGTGATGATGCGAAAAGTCATTAATTTTGATTACAATACAAACGCAGCAGTGAAAATTGCAAAAAGTCGCAGAACGTTTGTAATGTTCAACCAATATTATTTCAAATAAGCGTGTTTTTAATAAAATGATGGTTCAAAACACAAATGCCAACACCTCCCGAGAGCGATGCAAATGCTATGAGCACGCGTTGTTAACAAAAGATTTCTATGGCCCCAAATGACAGGGAAAATGCGGCGATAGGCATGCCTCTCGACCGACCTTGGCATATGGCCGCTCATTACCATAATTCCTGCGGCTCGTCGCACCACAAATTATGGCGGAAACTCCCTGCAATGGCAGCCCAGCGCAACGTCACGCAACGTCAAATTGACGTTTACGAAACGGCCCTTCCTGTGGCTCTCTTCACGGGATATTCCTTCAGCCAATCAACAACTGACATGCCGGCTATCTTGGAACGCCACCACATATTCGCGAAATTGCAGATGCATTGCACGGGCTTCTGCACGCTACCGTCCACTTTCTCTTTAAAGCGCTAAAGTCGCAATATAGGTTCAACGACCACGAAAAAGTATTAATCGATAAATTTGCAGCTCCACGTCTCGTTTCGTCATTCTGATGAAAACGCAAAATTGCATTTTGCAAAACTACCGTTTCCCGGCACAAATTTCAAAACACGTGACTTCTCGACACCCAATGAGGAGTCGACATGGCGGATAATGGCGGCCGTGCAACCGCCATGCGTGTCGAGAATAGCACCTCTATAGATGCTAAAAAAACTGTCGATAGCGCTATCGATAGTAATTTCTATAGTACTACCGACACCATGAAATCAACCGCGCGAACTCATTGCAACATAAACTTGGTTTCCCGAGTGCGTGGTATGTGGTGCTAACTATGACAGCACTCTTCGTTATCGCACTCTACCCGTCACCGAGCTCGGCAGATGTACGCACATGTTGCTGGATAAAGTGTTAGTGTCCCAAATGTCCTTGTGCTGGCAACAGCGACACGAGACGCAAGGTTTGGCGCGCCTGCTTCTGAGCTGGTTTCCAAGTCGAATTATTACTTCAGAACGTATTCTTGCTGGGTTTCAAGGTCAGTGCTTGAACTGAATCGAAGCTGCATAGACATAAAGTAAGGAACGAGCGCGTTGCCTTGCCACAGCAGTTGCGCACTATGATTTGTTCCGCAGCACACCACTCCAGTGCTCTAGACAAGTCTGCTCACGAATGTACATACCTACACACAAAGACGTATAGGACTACCGATGGTACTATCGATAGTAACACCGATTGCACTATCGATGGTAACACTATTGATAGTATACTATCGATAGTTTATGCGATAGTTTTTTTACATTATCGATAGTTCCAAAAAAACTATCGCTGCTATTGATAGCCAATTTACCGTTAGTTTTGCGTCACTAGGGCAGAGTCCTTCCTCCCTGCGCTGTGTTTTCGCTGCTTCGTTGCGTTGATGCAAGAGGCGGGATGAAGGTCAATTTGCTCGCTGCGGCAGCCACGCTTACTCACTACAGCGTTTTGACAGCGAGTTCCCGCGGTCATCGAGTGAGATGCGTTCATGTTTGCTTGGGCGCGCTCGACACCATCCTTGTTAATTTAGTTGGTATGCTTATGTTTGCTAGTTCATACGGCCGATAAAACTACTATCCTTACTTCGTAATCGCTGTCCACTTTGTACCACTGTTCTGTCCCAGCTGCACGATGTACCAACTTCTGGTCACCTTGGGGAATCTCGTACGCACGACCGTGTCCGGCGACGATTCTTTTGGCCTGGTCTATACCGATCTGTCCGCCACTATGTCGCTTCGTGTGAGTTATGTCAGCGCCGGAAGAAGCCGTCTGCGCTCCCTGCGGTCGACTCCAACCTCTTGACGTTCCTGCCGAACCCTTCTCTCGCGTTGGTGTAGACCTCCTGGACCTTTCCCCACATCTACCTCCGGCAACAAGTGGATTGCCGTCGCAACCGATTATACAACTCGGTTTGCGATCACCAGAGCCCTTCCAACCTCCTGTGCAACGGACGTCGCCGACTTCCTGCTGCACAACATCATTCTTCACCACGGCGCTCCTCGTCAACTTCTTACCGACCGGGGTCGCTACTTCCTCTCTACAGTTGTGGACGACTTGCTCCGCTCCTATTCTACCAAACACAAACTTACTACTGCATACCATCCGTAGACGAACGGTCTTACTGAGCGGCTTAATCGAACAATAACGGACATGCTCTCCATGTATGTGTCTGATGACCATCGTGACTGGGATACTGCTCTCCCTTTTGTCACATTCGCGTACAATTCATCGCGCCACGACACTGCATGTTACTCGCCATTTTATTTGTGTACGGCCGCGATCCCGTATTGCCTTTGACACAATACTACCTATCCCTCAAGAGCCCGTGTCTGAGTATGCCCGCGACGTCATTGCCCCAGCCGAAGAAGCACGCCAAGTTGCTCACCATTGCCTTTGTGCTTCCCGGATCAAACAGAAACGCATTTATGACAGTCGTCACCGTCACGCTGACTATGCTCCCGGGGATCTTGTCCTTCTATGGTCTCCGACCCGCCGCGTCGGCCTCTCTGAAAAACTAATGTATCGCTACTCCGGTCCTTACGGGTCCTTCGCCAGTTGACTGACGTGACCTACGAGATCTCTCCGGTCACACCTACTACTCGCTCCCTCCAGACTTCCCATGACATCGTTCATGTCAGCCGCCTGAAACTACCAGTCCTCTTCTACCTAGGAAGCACCGGGACGGCGCTCCCACGCCGGGCGGGTATATGTTACACTGCTCTGCACAATATCGAGGAAGAGGAGCACGAGCTTGAGGGCCGAAGAAGACGACGCTTCAGTTACTGACTGGTTGTGTCGATCATTGTCAATCGTGTAAATATTGTAATATATTTTCCCGTCTTGCTTCTTCCCTCCGTCACACTATCGCAATCGATGCTTCGCCTTTCGGACGAAACTGCAACGTTTTATCTGCTTGCGTTTGTCTATCACTGCGATGAAAACAAGCCGGTAAGGGGAAAGACACAAAAGGGTCAAATTTGAGGGAGCCCTGGCCCGGGTTCTTGCAGTGGTCGCGCTGCGGCTACTCCGATGGGCAAGTTCTGCGCAAGGTGATTGATAAACAAGTTCAGATCTGGGCAAATTACCGAATGGTTATCATGGTTCGTATTTAACTTGGTGCTTTTTCTTCATTATTCATTGGAGCTCTTTAGACGCAAATGTCAGGAATTATGTTCCGTCCCATTTTTTTCATCGAATATCATGTGCACTCTAGTGTGATATCGCCGTATACGGCGTAGTGCCCATGTGAATGACTGATTCTCAATTAATTTATGTGCACTGGATGCAATCAGAGTGTTGAAGAACGCAATACTCAAATCATACGGCGCATTTTAGCTTTGACAAATTCAGTTAAGCAGATAGTCACCCAGAAATAAGCCTTCACCCGAGCAAAACTAGCAGCCCCGAAAAATCGGAGCAAGCCTATCTAGAAGAGACACTGCGCTGAAGGAAACCGAGATTTTAGTTGGAATAATAGATAGGGACATTACTGTCCCAAACAAGGCAATAAAAGAAAAATATTCTGAATTTTGGGAAAGTAAAAGCACACAACGATTAATACACACAATAGTCTCCATTCTTTTTGCAAGCATCACACTTCCAATCGACAACCTTCTGAGCAAAAGTTGGGAATTGCTGAAAAACATCATTTTCCCGAGGTATCTTAAGGGCACCATAACCAGACCCCAACGGAATTTTGGATTGAAAAGTTCAAGGTGTGGATGTCACGTCAGCATCCATATCACCATGCTGTCATGGTGATATGCTTCGCTGCGAACATAGGCATTCTTTTTCTTGGGCTCCACAAGCGTCCGCAAGCGACATTAGGTTTCCTGCTATCTACTATACCGCAGCCGATGGACGCGTTAATCCTTACGTCACAAGCCCTGGCCCTTCTTTTTGTTTTCATTCTAAAGGTGTTTATTCGGCAGAAGCTTGGAGCAGCAGCAACGTCAACGGTCAGCGCAGTAACAGCTTCAAGTACGAGAGCCGTTGCCGATCAAGAGCGCTCGACCCCTAGCGTCTCTCTTCTCGCTACAATCACCCCCGGGAGCGATAAGGGAGCCGTACGGCGACCTAACAGTTCGTCACGATGAGCGGGTCATAATAAGGCTTTTAGACGGTCGACATGGACAATGTCTTGTCCACGGCGGCGCATGTCTGAAGATGGCTCTACTGGTTCTATTACATAGTTCACAGGAGATGCACGTTCGATGACACGATAAGGGCCTTCATATTTCGGAACCAGTTTTGATGAGAGGCCAGGGGCAGTGAGAGGGACTGAGAGCCCCACGAGCGCTCCGGATCGAGGTGACCGTGGAAGTGGCGTCACTGCGAGTGCTCCTCTGGCGCTCTTGATCTTCGGTAGTAAAGGCCCGAGCGAGGTCGCCGAACTCTTCTGCATGTCTGACGTGGCAGAAATAGGCACGAACTCGGATGCATCCGGCCGGTACGGCAGAATTGTGTCGATGGTGTGAGAAGGGTGCCGACCATACAGTAAGAAATAGGGTGAAACCCGTGGTGGTCTGCGTAGAGGTGTTATACGCGTAGGTGACGAAGGGTACGATGGCGTCCCAGTTCGTGTGGTCGGAGGCGACGTACATTGAAAGCATATCACCGAGCGTACGGTTGAAGCGTTCCGTGAGGCCATTGTTTGAGGGTGGTATACGCCGTAGTTGTGCGATAAACAAACGTGGCACTGTTTGAGAATGCTTCAACTACTTCCGACAGGAAGACTCGTCCGCGATCGCTGAGCAGTTCTTGAGGTGGACCATGCCGCAGAATGAATCGCGAAGCAGGATGTGGCAACGTCGCACGCTGTAGCTGCCGGAAGGGCGGCCGTTTCGGCGTATCGTGTGAGGTGATCGCCTGCAAAAATGGCCCAGCGGTTACCAGCTGATGTCAAAGGAAGTGGTCCCTACAGATCGATTCCAGCGCTGGCCGAACGGCCGGTTCGGGCAGGGTAGAGGCTGCAGACCAGCTGGCGAGAGCTGGGGTGAAGATTTCCGGCGCTGGCAGTCGGGGCATGAGCGAATGAACTTAGAACGTAGTTGTACATTCCTCGCCAGTAGCGTTGTCGGAGGCACTGATAGGTTTTGAAAAGTCCCGAGTGTGCACACTGTGGATCAGATTGGAACGATGCGCAGATCTCAGAACGGAGGCTTCGAGGTACTACTAATAACCACTGGCGGCCGTCAGAGGTGTAATTGCGTCGGTGAAGCAGGTTGCCGCGAATGGCGAAATGGTGAACTTGACGGCGCAACACACGAGTGGTTGGCTGCGATGACGGATCAGCAAGGAAGTCTATGATGGAGGCAATCCAGGGGTCCTTGCGCTGCTCGGAAGCGATGGTCCCGATGTTGATGGAAGAAAACGTCAAGCTGGGATAGTGAGCAGCATGCATTGTCGTCAGGCAGGGCCGAACGTGAGAGGGCGTCAGCGTCAGCATGCTGGCGTCCGTTGCGGTACAGTGGATGTCGTAATCCTGCAAGCGAAGTGCCCAGCGGGCGAGACGGCCTGAGGGATCCTTCAATGACGACAGCCAGCATAATGCATGTGGTCCGTGACGACATCAATTGGCGACCATACAAATAGGTCCGGAACTTAGTAAGTGCCCAGATGATTGCCAGGCATTCTTGTTCTGTGACGGTGTAATTGGTCTCGGCCTTAGTAAGCGTACGGCTTGCATATGCCACAACATACTCAGGAAACCCTTGTTGGCGCTGCGCTAGGACAGCGCCGAGGCCAACACCGCTGGCGTCCGTGTGTAACTCAATAGGTGCCGTTGGGTCATAGTGGCGCAAAATGGGAGAAGACGTCAGCAAACGACGGAGCTTTGCGAACTTCGTCGCACTCGGATGACCACAAATGAAGGGGTCCGTTGCTTCCAAGGAGCTTGGTCAGGGGCGATATGACGGTGGCGAAATTACGAATGAAGCGCCTGAAGTAGGAACACAAGCCTACGAAACTGCGCAGTTCTTTGACGGACGTCGTTTTCGGGAATTCGGCAACGGCACGAAGTTTGGCTGGATCGGGGAGGATTCCATCTATTCGGCAGAGCTTGGAGCAGCGCAACGTCAACGGTCAGCGCAGTAACAGCTTTCAAGCACGAGAGCCGTTGCCGATCAAGAGCGCTCGACCCACTAGCGTCTCCCTTCTTCGCTACATGTGCATTGCTGTGGCGGTTTTGCGCGTTCTGCATTGGGTGATTACTTATGTCTATAATCAGTTGCTATAACCGGTGACGTTGCAGGCAGTGCGTCTGACGTAGAGGTGTTTATGCCTGTGACTTCATTTACCGCAGAGGTGTTTATGCGTGTGACGTCATTTACCGACACAAAGACGGGCTCCCTCGAGAGAAAGAATTCACGGGTGTTCGTATGAAGTTGCAGCTGATATTGGGCTGAGCATCGGTTTCATATTTTGCTGACACGAACGTCAGTGCGGGGTATACAGCAAGATTTTCTGCTTGCATTACCCCAACCTGATGAGATGCCCTTTTAAAGAAGTAGCAAGAAATGAGAAGCATAAACTATCGTTAGGTATTTTGTAACATCACCAGCTCGTTTTGTCAACAGAGTTCGTTTTCAAGGTACACACACGTCTTCACCATTCTCGCCGTGGTGGCTCAGTCAGCTAACGCGTTGCGCTGCTGCAGCACGAGATCGCGGGATCGAATTCCGGCGCGGCGGCCGCACTTCGATGGAGGTGAAATGCAAAAAACGCCCGTGTACTTGCGTTGGAGTGCACGTTAAAGAACCCCAGGTTGTCAAAAGTAATCCGGAACCCTCCACTACGGCGTGCCTCATAATCAGAACTGATTTTGCCACGTAAAACCGCACAAAGAAGTCTTCACCATGTCTCGTTATTTTTATTGTCATCATTTGCTGGAACTTCACGTAAAGAGCAGTTTTAGTTTACACGAAAAACAGTACTAGAGTTTTCTGAAAAACATCAAATGAAAAGGGAACTTCATTGAGAAAGCGTTTCGCTTTAAACCTGCAGATCAGAGTCCCAAGTGAATTCGATGTGCTCTCCCACAGATTTTCAGGCGATCGTCTCCACTGTAAGCCACTTTTTTAGAGCGCATCTTCTAGGCGCCGTTCCTGCGGCGACCATCGGCGTAAACGAGCGAACGAAGACAGCGAAAGATGAGAGCGAACGCGGAGCGCAGCGATGCACGAAAAAAGCATCGAGAGCGAAGAGAGTGCGAGGAGGAGGGTGCAGCGGAACCACGAGGCGGAAAGCGGAGGAGGGTATTTTTATTTATTCATTTTATTTATATAAATATCCTAAAGGCCCTAGAGGGCATTACATAGGGGGGGATTTCAGGTGAGCACATAAATATAAACAATATATAAAAGACAACAATACACACAAGAAAACAAGAAAAAAGAAACAGCAAGTTAACTTGAACCAAGGTGTCCAGAATAGCATAGAAAAAATAATCTACGAAATACATTGATAACGAGTACACAGCGATTTGTTACATGGCCGTTAAACCACTGATCATCAATACATTGGAAAGAACACTGCATACATATGGCGAAAGCATGAGAAGAAAAGCATAGCGCCGCGCACGAGGGGCATTGCGGCGATGGCTACGAGATGGCGACAGAGTAGCGCGAGTCGTCTGTATACGGAAACAAAGCGCTGCATGAGCGGAGGTTGCCTGCGGCGGCTGCTGTGAATCGCGCCCACGCGTCACTCACGCGCTTCCTCCAGCCAATATGAAAGCATCTATACAGCTGCGCTCAAATTTCTCATTAGTGAGTATCGTAATCGTCGGTGAATTTGTTTTTCATACATAGTATTCAGTCAGCAAGTATCCCAAGTATGCGACAGGCAAAAGGCAATGAATGTATTACTGTAAGACACTCCGCCAATTATACTGTTGACAAATATTTCGCCTGGAGAGCGCGGTCACGCTGCCAGCTGCTATGAATGGCTGACGTCAGGCTCTGTAGCCTATCTGTAAACCATCACCGAGGAGAAACCACTCTATGAAGCCAGCCTTAAAATTACCAAAGACGGGATAGAAAACGAACGAAAAGATACCATGTCTCTCACTTATAATCACTGAAAGCGCAGCCTCTGCAGTGAATGAACTTTAATCGTTTCGACGTGAGGTTCTACCCACGCATGGTTGATGTTTACTCCAGCCGATACCACACGAAACGGTGGATGATTTACTGCGCTCAATATGCTGTGCCCGCCGGCGCTACAACCAGGATGTCTAACCGAAACTTTTTCGGATTCGGTTAGGGTTCTCGTTCAGGCTTTTCGGTTCGGTTGAGGTTCAGCTCCGGATCGAAACTTATAGCGGTTAAAGCCGGTTCGGAGCTTTGTGAACCGGTTCATTCGGGTTCAAACGGGCTTGAAGAAAAAAGTACATTCGCGTGCCTCTGCTTTCTACAAAAACGCGCGGTGCATTTGAGAGACAAGTTCGCTTGGGTTAGAACTACAGCGAACCGTTTCCTTTGCGCAGGCATGAACCTTTAAAAAAGTTGCACACAATTCACTACAAAAAAAAACATGCTCATAATCTCCCGGGACATTCCATACGGAATGTACTGCAAAGGTCGAAATTAACTCACACAATATGAACTTCGCCTATACACATTACCCATACCATGCCCCCTATGTTCAACTATTCATCAAGATGATGTTGAATAAACTGAAGTGAATTGATTGTCATCAAAGTGGCTCGTTTAGTACACCGAGGACACCGGGAAAACTTACTATGAACTTCGTGCAACGCATCAAAATAGGTAGGAAGCGAGGGTTCAGTATTTATTCCCAAAAGTTATAATTAAGTCATAAACGTTAATTTTTACCCACCGGTGCCCACTAACATGGCCCCCACTTCCAATGAACGTAAACTCAGTGTCAAACCCTGGAGCCCGTGAAACGGCGTTCAACGGCCGTATAACACTTTCAAGCTCTTGCCTAAGAAATGGGGCAAAATAATAGAACATGGGGCAAACTTCCTACGCGCTTCATAAAACTCCTCAAACAAAAGCAAACCACAGCGATCTGTGTATGCCATCGCATAGAGGGGCATCACCAGTCTGCAAAGTCTCACTTCACATAGATTCAGCCAGGTGCGTTGGATATGCATTGTTTCTCCCTCGGAAAGGTCGCCTCACCTCGCTTGGCGGACTCGCAGCACTGTGCGCTTGGTTGTAATCGACGCGCACTTGTTTGGGTGCCTTGCCAAACACTCTGTGCGCATGTTCTACCGACGAGTTCACGCAACTTGAGTCGTTCATGTTGCAGCGTACACATTTATCGTAGCCTTGCAACGTGCGAGTGCGGCAGCCACACGTTCCTGGCTCACGTTGATTCTTTTTCAGAAGAGCGTGCAGAGAGCGCGGCGGTGGAAGACTCTCACGTTTACCGCTACACGATCCCCGGGTTGGGTCGACTTTCCTTGATTTGAGTTTTGTTTCGTAATGCTCCCTCCTAGCTCTTTTTTTCCTTCTCCGTGTATTCGGGACATTGTCAAAGTCCGCCATATTGTCGAGTTCGACGTCGTCTTAGCTCTGATTCGCTCAGAGGACTCCCACGGCCACTATGATTGGCTGAAATGGGGTCATTGGAAAAAATTGCGATATGGCAATTTTTTGCCATATCGCATAGGCCTTGCAGGCTCGATGCTCACAAGAGCATAGGGCCTGCAAGGCCGCCATTATCCACCATGTTGGATTTCTGAATGGCTGCCGATAAGTCTTTTTTTCAAATTCGTACCGGGAAATGATTGCTTTGGCAAAAGAGTTTTTGCGATTTCGTCAAGATCACTACAAGGCTCGTGGAGCTGCACATCGTCTCGAAAGAAAACATTTTCTAGGCCTTGGCAGCTGTACCTTGGCTGTACTGCGATGTTAGCGCTTAAAAAAAGTGAATGGTTCTAAAAAATACCCTGCAACGAAATTAAAATGTCCAAAACCCTTTGTGACATTCCGAAATATATGCATGTTAGCTTGTTGTTTGGCCGAAGAATTATCAGGTAAGTAATGTCACAAGTATAGGGCGACCTTCAGCGACCTTTAACGCTACTTTACGATTTTCCGCCATAACTGGTGATTCAACGAGCCGCGCGAAATAATTTATCAGCGGTCATCTTCAATGGCGACCGAGAGCGATGCGTAACGCCGCATTTTCGCTGTTGTTTCTGGCCATGAAATTCCTTTTTTTTCAAGATTGATGCTAATAACGGTCGCATCGCTATCGGGTGGCGTTGGTATTTGCGTTTTAAGTCAATATTTGTTGCGGTTGACGATTAGAAACATTTAGCGACTTTTCACGCCTTTGACTGTGGCGTTTGTATTGTGATTGAAATGAATGACTATTGGTACCATCAGAAGCTATGAAGCAGCACCTTCAAAATGTATTTAAAATGCGCGCAAAGCGGCGCCAGGCAGTTTTAATCACGTGATGCGCCTGAAGAACAACGTCAACGAGAGATGCTGGCGCCGACACTCGCGCTGTGCAGGCATCCACATAGACATGCTTGTCGCTACGTCGATATTTTGGCCATTCCTCTGCAAGCTGAATTGCGCGCAAATCACTTGAGTTTCTTGAGATAGCGATAACGTGGCCTGGAATGCGCTCTCTTCACCATTGCTTGATCTCTCATTCTGTCTCAACGTCGTAGGACAAGCGCGTAGGCACCGAAGCACGAGGACTCATTTCGTTTTTCAGAGACGAGCATCTTGCCTGGTGGGCACGAGAGGTGGGCACGTACCAGCCGCATCGCCCGCGGTGGCGAGGTTAGAACTTCGCTTCGCTCGCTAACTCGTGCCGCCGGCCTCCCTCGCGCAACGAAAGGTGGCGTCCAAGCTTTCACCAAAGACGAACACAATTCAATAATTGCACATCAAAGCGAGAAAAAAAAGTGACCTACATACCAGTAGCACCGACCGGTTAGCAGTACATCCATACTTATCGGTGTTTATACTCGAAAGAGGTGACAGGTGGCATGGCAGTTGCGAAAAAAAAAAGCTGTGCACAAAATTTGTTTCATGCTACTTTTGGATTAAAAATGATTAAATAGGTTAATAGTAATACAAACGGGCTAAAAGACAAAACAATACAAGCAAAACTATTATTTATGATATTTTACAGTTATTCGAATTTACAACCGATATCCACCTTAACATGAATCACTACTTACAGACCGACTGCTAATTCCTTGACTTTTCCAAAGCTTTTGATCGTGTTGCACATTGCCGCCTCATATCAAAACTTCTGCGATAAAATTGGACTCCTATACATTGTCATGGCTACGTAACTTTTTGTCTAATCGAGAGCAATTTACATCTGGTAATGACTGCCATTTCCCCAAATCTAACGTTTCTGGTGTGCCGCAAGGAGGCGTCCTTGGGCCTCTGTTGTTTTTTTAATATATAATGATCTGCCTAACCACGTATCGTCTTGCATACGAATATTCGCCGATGATTGCACAATCTACCGCCAAATAACCAACAGTGATGATATTGCACTGCAACGAGACCTAGATATCGTGAACCAGTGGTGTAACACATGTTCATGACACTAAACGTGTCAAAGTGTAAAACAATGTCTTTCACCCGTAAACCTGTTAATTCGCTGTTTATCTACCACATTAACAATATTATTATGTCGCCGACTGCACACTATAAGTATCTTAGTGTGCACCTTACACCTAACCTAACATGGTCTGAGCACATTACGTGTTTCTCCGCCAATGCATCCAAATCATTGGAGTTCTTGCGCCGGAACTTGCGCAGTGTTCCATCTGCCTTGCGTAAACTGGCTTATTTGACATTCGTGCGACCCCAGCTTGAGTACGCATCTCCCATTTGGTCACCACATCAGAAATACCTAATTGACGCATTGGAAATAATTCAGAATAGGGGCCCCAAGTCGTTTCATTCTATAATTACAGTTCCCAGTCTAGCATAACGCAGATCAAAGCCGAAATATTGTCACGGGGATTCACAAGTACTCGGTAGAGACAATATTTATAGGCTGCTGCTACCAGAGAATGGCTGACAGCATCTCACGAGGCATGTCCCGTCTTCTCCCTCTTCGCGTAGCACAGCGGTCCTTTAATGGCAGGCTCATACGCAATGCCTCTAACATCACCCCCGGAGGACTGAGCGCCGTCACGGCGGCTTCTAAAATGAGTCAGCACTGCTGGTGTAGTAGATTTTTAGCCGCGACACATGGACAACATCAGCAGCAGACGCAAAAGAAGAAGGGCGATGTTGGAGCGGAGTGATGAGGTAGTCAACATCGTTGAGCTTGCGGAGAACCTTGTAGAGTCCTGTGTAGCAAGGGAGGAGCTTCTCGCACAGTCCTTGGCGTCGAGACGGTGTCCAGAGTAGGACCAGAGATTCAGAAGGGTACTCTACTTCGCGGTGCCGGCTATCATAGCGCTCTTTTTGGGAGGCCTGCGACGCACACAGCCTAGTGTGAGCAACCTGGCGAGCCATTCTGGCTCGAGAGAGGACGTCCTGAGCATATGCGGTTGGTACGGATGGATCCGCAGGAAGGAGCGTCTCGAAGGGCAACGCAGGGTTGCGGCCGTACAGCAGAAAGAACGGCGAATAGCCGCAATGTGATGTCGGGACGAGTTGTAGGCAAAAGTAACGTAGGATAGGGCGGCGTCCCAGTCGCGGTGATCAGTAGAGACGTACATGGACAGCATATCCGTGAGAGTTCGGTTGAGCCGCTCGGTAAGATCGTTGGTCTGTGGATGGTAGGCTGTCGTAAGGCGATGTTCAGTAGAGCAGCTACGCAGAATTTCGTCAATGACCTTTGCAAGGAAACAGCGTCCATGATCCGTCAGAAGCTGACGCGGAGCCCCGTGTCGAAGAATGACGTCATTGAGCAGAAAGTCTGCAACGTTGGTAGCGCAGCTACTGGGCATGGCGCGCGTGATGGCATATCTGGTAGCGTAGTCAGTTGCGACGGCAATCCATTTGTTGCCGGATACGGACGTAGGGAAAGGTCCGAGAAGCCAAGGCCGATGCGGAAGAAAGGCTCCGGTGGAATGTCGAGGTTGAAGCAGGCCAGCCTGAGGTAGAGCAGGACGTTTGCGGCGTTGACAGCGTTCGCAGGCAGCAACGTATCGGCGCACCGAACGATATAAGCCAGGCCAAAAGAACCGCTGTCGCAGCGGTCGTAGGTGCGTGAAACGCCCAGGTGGCAGGCAGTTGGAGCATCATGTAGATGTTGAAGAATGGTGGTGCGCAGGTGTCGGGGAATAACTAGCAAGAATTCTGGATCGTCAGGTTTCATGTTGCGACGGTAAAGGACGTCATCGCGTAGGACATACTGTCGTAGAGCAGGGTCGGAACGCGCAGAAGAGAGTCGCTGAATGGTGAGCTTTAGGGCTGCATCCCGACGCTGTTCGGTGCCGATGTCGCGTAGATCAGAGATGGCCAACACACAGGAATCATGCTCATGGTCAGCGAGGCTAGGAAGGTCCACCGGATGGCGCGAAAGACAATCGGCATCGTGGTGTAGCCTGCCCGATTTATAAATTACCTCAAAGGTATATTCCTGTAGTCTCAGACCCCAGCGACCAAGGCGACCAGTTGGGTCCTTGAGTGAGGACAGCCAACAAAGAGCGTGGTGGTCGGTAAGAACCGAGGATGCGCGGCCGTACAAATACGGGCGAAATGTTGCGACAGCCCAAACCAATGCAAGGCACTCGCGCTCTGTGATAGAATAGTTCCGTTCTGATGTGGAGAGCAGGCGGATGGCGTATGCAATAACACGTGTGTGGCCATGCTGGTGCTGAGCGAGGACGGCGCCGATTCCATGCCCACTAGCATCTGTGCGAACCTCAGTAGGCGCGGATGGGTCAAAGTGAGCCAAGATAGGCGGTGAAGTGAGCAAGTTGGTCAGCGCCGAGAATGCGGTTGCTTGGTCGGGGCCCCACAAAAAGGGCACGTCCGTCTTCAGAAGGTCGGTGAGGGGTCGGGCTATGATGGCGAAATTGCCTATAAAACCGCGGAAGTAGGAGCATAATCCAACAAAACTCCGAACAGCTTATTAGACGAGGGCACAGGAAAGTTCTTAACAGCGCTAATCTTGGCAGGGTCAGGTTGGACACCCGTAGCACTTAAGATGACCAAGCACAGTGATTTGTTGTCTGCCGAAATTACACTTTTGGAGTTTAGCTGGAGTCCTGTTCGACGAAAGACAGCTAGAATGGTCGCCAAACGAGTAAGGTGACTTTCAAACGTTGGGGAAAACACAATGACGTCGTCTAGGTAGCAGAGGCAGATAGACCATTTGTAGCCACGAAGGAGAGAGTCCATCATGCGTTCGAACGTTGCGGGGGCGTTACACAGTCCAAAGGGCATAACATTGAACTGATAGAGGCCGTCCGGTGTGATAAAGGCAGTCTTTTTTCGATCCAAGTCATCAACAGAAATCTGCCAGTAACCCGAGCGCAGGTCTATGGATGAGAAGTACTTCGCACCATGAAGACAGTCCAGGGCATCATCGATCCGTGGCAGCGGATATACGTCATTGCGCGTTATTTTGTTTAAGGCACGATAGTCGACGCAAAATCTCCAGCTGCCATCCTTCTTTTTGACCAAGACGACAGGTGACGCCCACGGACTCGAGGAAGCCTCTACGACGTCTTTGGGGAGCATCTTGTCGACTTCTCGTTGTATGACCTGGCGTTCGGAATGGGACACACGATAGGGTCGCCGTCTGATAGGAATCGCATCTCCGGTATGTATTCGATGACTTACGAGAGACGTTTGACCGAGAGGGCGGTCATCGAAGTCGAAGATATCCCTATAGGTCGTTAGGAGGTGGTGGAGTTCCGTGGCTTGACAAGTCGGAAGATCAGGGGCAATCATCGTGGTAATTTCGTCGGGGAGTGGACTTGCCGGATCACTTGCGAGAAATCGCATTCATCAAGCGCAGACACGTTGGCCACTGAGATGCCTTGCGGGAGAGCTTGAGTCAAGTTGCTGAAGTTGAGAAGCGGGAGCTGGACGTAGTTGTCGACAACAGTCACGAGGGTGTGTGGCACAGCAATATTTCTGGTCAACAGTACTTCAACTAGAGGAGACACTATGTAGTCGCCGTCTGGAACTGGGGATGCCGTCGTCAAGGCAACACACGTGGCGGCGTGCGGTGCCAACCGAACATAATCGACAGAGCATAAGCGTTGTGACGGTAAATCTGGAACATCCGCCAATTGAGGAAGCTCAAGTTGAAGGACGCCGGTTGCACAGTCAATGAGAGCGGCATGGGCCGACAAGAAATTGAGTTTGAGAATGACGTCGTTGGGGCATTTCTCGAGAACAGTAAACAAAACAGATGTATGGTGACCGGCGATGGTGATGTGAGCTGTGCACATTCCGATGACTGCGGGACTTCTTCTATAAGCGACGAAAATAATACCAGTAGCGGCGGGGGTAAGTACTTTCTTGAGGCGGTGACGAAGTTGATTACTCATCACGGATATTTGTGCCCCAGTATCGACGAGTGCGGGAACAGTTAAGCCGTCAACGTCGATCAAGTTTCGTCGCATCGGCACTACGAGGAGAGGATTTGAGGTGGAAGTCGAAGATGCAGCGTCACCTCTAAGAGCTGCATCCCTTAGTTTCCCTGTTGAAGGTTGAGCGGCGATGTCGGACGTCGTCGTAGAGGCGAAGGAGACGACGGCCGACGCGCTGGCGGCGAACGGGACTGGTGACCTCGGGGCGACGGGGAACGGCTGTGCGGCGTAGGGGTGGCATCGACGTTGTACGGCTCAAAAGGCTGGAAGCGGCGGTAGCTATCAGTGTGTAGGTTGGTATGGCTGAGCGGGCTGAAAACGGCGGTAGTTGTCGGTGCAGCTAGCAGTGTCATCCCGGGTTAACGGTGACACCCAACGGTTGTGGCAATGGCGCGCGACGTGACCGATACGGCGGCAGTGGAAGCAAATCGGCCGATCATCTGCCGTCCGCCATTCAGCTGGATTACGAGAGCGCGGATAAAACCGTTGTTCCTGGGCGGTGATCTCGGGCGAGGCGGCGACCTAGGGCGAAAGTCAGCTGTCCGAGACTGAGAAATGGTGAGACGGCGAAACCCAAGTTGCCGAGTTCCCCCGCACAATGGACTGGACCAGGGAAACGGCCGGCACGTGAAAATCGCCGTGGCCGTTGTTGGGGAGAGCAGGAGCAATAGCTTCGATTTCCCGACGGACGATTTGTGTAATTTCTGACGGTGGCGATGATGCGACGAAAGGCCTGTCCGTCTTCGCATGATGACGTCGGGGCGGTGTTCGGTAGCCGAGCGAATGACCTCGCAATACGCCGACTTTTGGCCTGCTCAAAACGCCGGCATTCTTCAATAATTGCGTCGATGGTCGCACAATTTCGGCACATAATAGGTTGAACGCATCGTCTGCGATTCCCTTTAGTACATGACCAACCTTGTCCGACTCCGTCATGTCCATGTCCACTTTAGGCAAAGAGCCAAGACGTCCTGAATGTAGGAGATGTATGGTTCAGTGGACGTCTGAGCGCGGATGGATAGCTTGCGTTGCGGCCGCCTTTCGACCATGGGCTTCCCAAACAAGGCACTAAGTTTTGTTTTGAAAGTGTCCCAACTTCCAATCTCTGCCTCATGGTTATCGAACCACACCTTTGCCGTTCCTTTGAGGTAAAACAGCACGTTCGCCAGCATCATCGTCGGGTCCCAACGATTGACCTCACTGATGCGTTCATAATTGGCAATCCAATCTTCAACGTCAACTTCATCCGTACCGCAGAACGTTCCCGGGTCTTTAGGGTGCGTAACGACGATCGTTGGCGTTGTGATCGGCGCTGGTGCAGGCGTCGCACTGGCCGGCGCAGTTTGCGTGGTCGTGGTCTCGTCTGTCATGATGATGACCCCGACTCGACGACCACTCCAGAGCCGTTGTACAGCGCTTCTTCTCGTACCCAACACTTCCACCAAATTGTCACGGGGATTCACAAGTACACGGTAGAGACAATATTATAGGCTGCTGCTACCAGAGAATGGCTGACAGCATCTCGCGAGGCATGTCCCGTCTTCTTCCTCTTCGCGTAGCACAGCGGTCCTTTAATGGCAGGCTCATACGCAATGCCTCGTAACAATATCATTGTAGTCGTTGAGTACCGCCGTGATATTGCCTTGCTGTCATTATTCCATAAATTCATTCACTCTGACTAAATATCCCTACCATGCTTGAAACACCCGTCTTCACATCGCGCCGATTACACAATAATTTCAGCTATGCCCGTGTATATGGCATGACGAAGCATTTAACTTTTCACCACTGCCTCGCGCTATCCGTCTCTGGAACAGCCTTCCATAGCATTGCCTCGCTCACAAATCATGACGCTTTTGCTGTAATTTTAAACATTTTTTTTCACACTGAGCACAGTTTTATCAAACCGATTACGTTTTCAATGCATTGTCGCGCGTTATGCCTGCGTTATTTTTTTATTTTTTATTCACTTTTTTTTTCTTTTTCAATATTATCAGAATCAGAATTTTATTATTAAAGGTTGGGACATATTACAAGTATAGTATACAGATATATATATATATATATATATATATATATTGTAGCATTATTCATACGCTTCATATTCTCATCTGTACATACTCATCATCACCATTGTGGGCCTGGTGCTGGGGCTCTCGCTTGAGAGAATAAAGAGAGTGACCGCCTAAACGTTGTCTCGCAAGTGATGGAGTGTGCTGTCCGGTTCCTCGGTCCTCTCGCCCTCGGTCTCACTTCAGCTTCCTACGCTACATCCCTGGAGCTCCGCTCGGGTCGCCGCCTCTTCCAACTGCACTCGACCATGTCCCAAGACCAGCAGGCCAATAACGCGGCATCCACCTTGCCTGCTCCGGCGGCAACCCCTTCTTGGACAGTCACCACCCCTCAAAAGGATCCACCGGTGTTTGCTGGACTTCCCTGATGACGTTGAAGACTGGTTGGAGCAATACGAGCGCGTGAGTGATTTAATCACTGGGACGAATCTGCAAAACTGCGGCACGTCGTCTTCTATCTCACCGGCGTCGCAAAACTTGGTTTTCCAACCATGCGCTCGATCTCGTAAACTGGAGCACATTTAAAGTTCACCTACGACAGATTTTCGCTAAACTCTTCTGTTCGCTCAGATATCGCCAAGAAGAAGCTTGCGGAGCGTGTTCAGCACACGGGTGAGTCGTACACTTCGTACATAGAGGACGTCCTTGCCCTCTGCCGCCGCGTGAACAGCTCGATGGCGGAGAGTGACCGTGTACGCCACCTGCTCAAGGGTATTGCGACTGTGGCATTCAATGCTCTTGTCGTGCTGAATCCCACTACCGTCGCAGACATCATCAGTACGTGTCAGCGCCTGGATGAGCTTACTATGATCCGCTTATACCCTGACACGTCTGATTTCAGGGCGTCCAACGATAGCGAGACCGTGCTATGATTCGCTCCATAATCCGTGAGGAACTGCCCGCCCAAGCTTCGTCGACCTCTCCGGAAGTTCATATGAGACCTCCTGGTGGCGGCCTACGCCATATCGTGAGGGAAGAAATAGCTGCTTGTGACGTGCCCGCTAACCCCGAACCCGCAACCATCCCTACGCCAACTTATGCTCAGGTTGCCTCCCTGGTGCCACCCTTGCAGCGGCCACCACACCAGGCACCTGCGCCAACTTATGCTCGGGTTGCCTCCCTGGTGCCACCCTTGCAGCAGCCACCACACCAGGCACCTGCGCCAACTTATGCTCAGGTTGCCTCCCTGTTCCACCCTTGCAGCAGCCACCACAGCAGGCGCCTGCGATGCACGGGTCCCTGAATCCCATCACTGCGCGACCACCACCTCTTGAATCTTACAACATGTGGAGCCCACCTCGGCCTGTTTGCTACTACTGCGGCATCCGTGGCCAATTTCAAGGTTTTGCCGACGCCGTCAGCAAGATGAAAGGCGTGGCTATGACGGTTTTGAAAGGGATGCGTTTTCTGAGCCTGTACCACAACGTCGGCGTTCGTACTACAATTATATCCTCGACGTTCCCCATCTCCGCAGGAATTCGACGCTGCCGGTTCATTGCGCTTCCCGCGTCGTCGCTCTCCATCACCGATGCAGCGCTCCTCTTCCCCTCATCGACCGGCTACTTCGTCCTCCGATCACCGCCCGGAAAACTAAATAGTGCAGCTTCAGGAGGGAAAGCTGCATCCTTTGGACAACTTGAAATTCCTCCGGAGCGCCCGTCAAATGTACTTGTGGTGTTTGTTGAAGGTATACGGACGGAAGCCTTGGTTGACACGGGTGCATCGCTTTCGGTTATTAGTACTGACTTGTGTTCTAGATTGCGAAAAGTGAAGACACCATATAATGGCCCTCCCCTTCGTTGTGCTAATGCAGTTCTTTGCAGCCCTCCGGTGTTTGCACTGCGCGTGTTTTCATTGATGGCATCCTTCACCACATTCAGTTTGCCGTGCTATCTTCGTGTACCTACGCCATGATTTTGGGATGGGACTTTCTGTCCTCAGCGTCAGCTTTCATATCTTGCCGTCAGCGAACTATTCATATCAAAGACACTGGACTCTTCGTCCGCTGTCGATGTTCACAGCCTGCGCTTCGTCGTGTGTACTGACTCTTTCATTTTCCCGGGCAGTGAGCATGTTCTAACACTGACTTCCGACACGATTGTAAATGGTGATGTGTTCCTTGCACCGAGCGGTCACTGCATATCTGGTGGGCTTAGCATTGCTCCTAGCCTGGTGCGGTTTCAAGACGGTAGAGCGTTGATCGCTGTGCATAACCCTACTTCGCCAGTAGTGATCTCGCAGGGCACCGCTGTCACCTGCTTTACTGACACCGAACCTCTTTCATTAGTACCCCTTCACACCGAATCACCAGCTTTGTCTACCACAACCGACGATCATGCTGCGTCCACTGCTTGAACAGCCGCGATAAATCCCGATCTGACTGCTGCACAGAAAGAAGACCTTTTGGCCCTACTGCAGAAACACAGCGCCTTATTTGACGTTAACACCAAGCTTCTGGGACGCACTTCCGTTGCTGTGCATCGCATCGAAACCGAAGGCTGTTCGATTGTACGCCGCCGCCCGTATCGCGTGTCTTCCACAGAACGAAAAATCATTGCGGGCAACGTTGATGACATGCTTAAAAGAGACATCATTCGGCCATCGTCCAGTTCTTGGTCGTCTCCTGTTGTGCTGGTCCGGAAGAAAGACGGCTTTGTACAATTTTTCGTCAATTATCGAGCACTTAATAAGATCACGCGCAAAGACGTATATCCAATGCCAAGAATGGCCGATGCCATTGACTCCCTCCAGGGCGCTGAATATTTCTCAAGTCTCGACCTTCGATCCGGGTACTGGCAAATACCCATGCATGAAGCGGACAAGGACAAGACAGCCTTTGCAACACCAGATGGACTTTACGAGCTCAACGTGATGCCCTTCGGTTTATGTAATGCTCCTGCAACATTTGATCGCATGATCGACACAGTTTTGCGCGGCCTTAAGTAGAAGACCTGTCTGTTTAGATGACATCGTTATCTTTTCTACAACTTTTCGTCAGCACCTTGAGCGTTTGGACGATGTTTTAACATGCATTTCTAACGCTGGACTCCAACTCAACACAAAGAAATGTCATTTTGCCCGAAAGAACATCAAAGTGTTGGGCCACCTTATCAGTAAACATGGCGTTCGACCAGATCCTGACAAGGTTGCTGCCGTGATTCGCTTTCCTCGCCCTGAAAATCAAAAGCAGTTGAGAAGTTTCTTGGGCCTGGCTTCTTACTTCCGCCGCTTCATCAGTCATTTTGCTGCCATGGCGTCGCCGCTGCACACGTTGCTGACGTCGGGCACTGCTCTCACTTAGACAGATGACTGCGAACGTTCTTTCCAAGCCCTCAAGCAAGCCTTGACATCCGACCCCGTCCTGTGTCACTTCGATGAGAACGCACCAACTTGTTTGCACACCGACGCTAGTGGCCATGGGATTGGTGCTGTCCTTCTACAGCGTGATACCACTGCACGAGAGCGAGTTGTTGCTTATGCCAGTCGCACATTAACGGCTGCCGAACAGAACTACTCGATCACAGAACAGGAATGCCTCGCAGTAGTTTGGGCCATACTAAAATTTCGACCATATCTTTATGGACGCCACTTCACTGTCATAACGCCCATCACGCCTTATGCTGGTTGTCGTCACTGAAAAATTTGTCTGGACGCCTTGGTCGCTGGGTGGTCCGATTACAAGAGTACGATTTTGACGTTGTGTACAAGTCTGGGAAAAAACATCAAGATGCCGACGCCCTGTCTCGCTGCCCGCTTCCACTATTATCTTCGAGCACGTCTCTCCATTCCGCGCCACTTGATGAGACTATGTCTCCCCTTACGTTATTACCGCTAGCTGTTACTGACACGACATCTTCTAATCGCGGCACTCAGTTCGCCTCGTGTCAACGTTCTGACCCCTACTGCAGCAGCATCATTGAACGGCTGTGCGGTACTATTTCTGCACCGAATGCCGGATTCCGTCGACAACTGCGACAATTTAAGCTCGAGAATGATGTGCTGCACCGCTACATTTACAACACTGACGGACACCACTGGGTACCCGTTCTTCCACGTTCGCTGCGCACACAAATCCTTGAAGCCTTTCACGACGACCCATCTGCTGGCCACTTGGGTTTCCACAAAACGTACCACCGCGTTAGGAGCCGTTTCTTTTGGCCAGGCATGTCTACCTTTGTGGCCAAGTACGTCGCTTCTTGCGTCCAGTGTCAACGGCGGAAACGACCGACTTCACCTCCTGCTGGCCTTCTACAGCCCATCCCATGTCCCGAGACACCTTTTGCCATCGTTGGCATAGACTTGGTCGGACCTCTGCCATAACGCCAGCAGGTTATCGTTGGATCGTGACAGCTGTCGACCACCTCACACGGTACGCAGAGACGGCGCCTTTACGCTCTAGTTCGGCCTCAGACGTTGCCAACTTCTTTTTGGATGCCATTGTGCTGCGTCATGGTGCACCTCGTGTACTGTTGAGTGATCGCGGCAAAACTTTCATGTCAACAATGATCGAAGAAGTACTCAAAGCTTGTGGCACAGTTCATAAGACGACATTCGCGTACCACCCTCAAAAAAATGGCTTTACAGAGCGATTTCATCGCACGCTAACAGATATGATATCAATGTATATCGGGCCAAGCCACGACAACTCGGACAAACTTTTACCTTTTCTGACGTTTGCTCACAACACCGCTATCCAGCGAACTACAGGCTACTCACCCTTCTACCTCGTTTACGGCCGTTCGCCGACGTTCACCATCGACGCCACTTTCTTAACTGCCCCAACTAACACCTCGGCCACTATACCCGAACAGTTCGTCTCGCGACTTCACGAATTTCGTGACCGTGCGCGATTCAATACAGAAGTCAGTCAACTAGACCGCAAGCAACGTTACGACATCTCTCGTCGAGACGTCCCCTTTCGTGCTGGAGATGAAATGCTCCTTTGGACGCCCATTCGGGCACCCGGTTTGTGTGAGAAGTTTGAATCCCGCTTCCTTGGCCCCTACATTATTAATGAACATATATATATATAGGGTTTCAAACGAACCACCTCCCACAGCCGAGGTGGACGCCATAACCACTAGACCACGGCTGCGGTATCGGAAACAAACGAACTGCCGTGGCTTTGTCAGGGTCAGGGCGAATACCGGTGTTGCTGACAATATGACCCAGAAATTTAAGCTCCTCGTATCCGAAGTGACATTTTTCGGGCTTCAGAGACAGGCCGGCGGTGCGGATGGCCTGAAGAACAGCCTCAAGCCTCTCGATGTGCTGCTCAAACGTGGTTGAAAAAACAACTACATCGTCTAAGTAGACTAAACACGAGTAGAGCACTGCACGGGCCGATTTTTGCGGCCCGGGCCCGGCCCGGGCCCGTTTTTACATTGGGCGGCCCGCCCGAGCCCGATCAAAACTTTTATGGCGAGACCCGGGCCCGGCCCGGGCCCGGAAATAATCTACGTTTCCCGCCCGGCCCTGCCCGCCACCCTTTACCTTAAGCCCGAGCCCGGCCCGAGCCCGACATGAAACCGGCCCGAACCCGGCCCGAGACCGAAAAATACATGTTTTTCAGAGTTGAGAAGCCCGAGAATAACTCGAAGAAAGCCCGAGCCCAGCCCGGGCCCGCGTCTAAAAACCCGAGCCCGGCCCGGGCCCGGGTCAAAAAGCACACGCCGTGCCCGAGCCCGGCCCGAGCCCGTGAAAAAACTCCTCTACCCGGCCCGGCCCGGCCCACGGGCCGGGCCGGGCCCGGGCTTTCGTTTAAGCCCGAGCCCGTGCAGTGCTCTAAACACGAGTGCCACTTGAGGTCAGATAAAACTGTGTCCATCATGCGTTGAAATGTGGCCGGAGCGGAACACAGTCCAAAAGGGAGGACCTTAAATTCATAGAGGCCGTCCGGTGTTATAAACGCCGTTTTTTCCCGGTCCCGTTCGTCAACTTCAATCTGCCAGTACCCGCTACGTAGATCCATTGAAGAAAAGTAACGGGCATGCCGCAGACGATCCAAGGAGTCGTCAATCCGAGGAAGTGGATAAACGTCCTTTTTGGTGATCTTGTTCAGTTTGCGATAATCTACACAGAATCGTAGTGAACCGTCTTTCTTCTTAACAAGTACAACAGGTGATGCCCAAGGACTTGTCGATGGTTGAATGACATCATCATCCAGCATTTGCTTAACTTGATGACGAATAGCATCCTGTTCTCTATGTGACACGCGGTAAGCGTGTTGGCGAACAGGTTGGACGGTCGGTTCAGTGATGATTCTGTGCTTGGTTAGAGGAGTCTGCTTGACCTTCGAGGTGGTGGCAAAACAGTCGTTAAATGATGATAGTAGGCTGAGGAGCCTCTCCTGTTGGGGTTGTTTCAGCTGTGAATTGACGTTGATGTGACTGGTCAAGTCCACATCGCTGTTTTCCTGCATCGAGATTGTCGTTACCGAAGCACATGCGTTGGACTCGTCCACTGTTTCAAAGTAGGCAATGGTGGTATGCTTCGCAAAGTGCTTGTATTCGCCGCTGAAGTTAGTAACTAGGATCGTGGTTTGCCTATTTTGGAGCTCTACGAGACCTCGTGCGATGCCGACTTCTCGATCCAGCAAAATGGTGAGGTTACCTTCGGCGATGCCCATATCTAGGATATCTAGGTGGTCTTGAGGGCACTCAACAAGGACGAAGATGCTACTTCGAGGCGGTACCGTTACGCAGTCATCGACCACGCGTAAAGTCGCGCGATGATGTTCATCCTTAACACCAGAATCCGAAGAAACATTTTTCGAAAAAGTCACGAACAAGTCACGCAGATTAATGATCGCCCCATATTCCTGAAGAAAATCCATGCCCAATATAACCAGTCGAGAACACTTGGGCAGCACAAGGAAAGACGCTACGAAGGTCGAAGTATAAATTGTAAGTCTGGCGGTGCATCGTCCAATGGGTGACACGAGGTGTCCTCCAGCCGTGACCAAATGTGGGCCGTCCCACGCTGTCAGCACTTTGCGTAACCGATTGGCCAGCGAGGCACACATAACCGAGTAATCAGCTCCCGTATCGACAAGTGCAGTCACCGGATAACAGTCGACGGAAACAGTAATAACAGCAGAAGCTCTTTTGGCGGTTTCGAAGGAAGGCGTCAGCGGTACGTCGCGAGGGGGTGGCGTCGGCGGAGGATATTTCACGGTTCGCATGACAGCGGCCTCACCCCCGGAGGTCGCCGTTTTCAGTTTCCCCGGCGCGGGCTTCCGCCGGTGACTCCAGTGGAATCAAAGGCGGGTCGAGCGCGGTTTGGTGATGTGTGCCGACGAGGTGACGGCGACCGCGACTGTCTTCGCTGAGGGACAGGAGGAAGACGGTTGCTTTCCAAGTACTCCTCGATTTCCTGTGGGCGTTCGCCATAGCGCGGGCAACGGGCGTCCGGATGGTATCCCCGCAAACCAATCCGTCGGTAATGGCAGTCGCGATAGAAGTGTCCAGCCTCCCCACAGTGATAACACAACGGACTGTTGTCGGGAGCGCGCCATACCGTTGACTTCCGCGGACCAGGACGAAAGTCTGATTGGAGAGTCGTGCGGTGGCTTGGGCTTGGGAAGCGTCGAGGGGGCCGTGTAGGTGGATGCGGGAAACGGGCCGTCGACGGCGTAGAAACCCGAAGAGCATCGGCGTACGAGAGCGTGGGAGGTTCGGTGCGCGTTGGTGGAGAGGGATGAACCACCTGCCTGATTTCCTCCCGAATGACGTCCGTAAGAGCCGCGGCACTCGGAGGTGCCGATCCATAATGCCTCTGGAGTTCTTCTCGAACAACCTGCCGTATTAGTTCGGTAAGGGACTCCCTGTCATCCCTTGCAGGTACAAGCGAGCATGCCGCAGTCATGGTGGTCTGGCGTTCATACTGCGATAGCCGCTGCCGAAGCATGCGCTCCATGACTGTTGCCTCACGGACGAACTGAGACACCGTTGTAGGAGGATTGCGCACGAGGCCCGCGAAAAGCTGTTCTTTTACGCCTCGCATTAACATGCGCACCTTCTTGTCTTCTGGCATTAGTGGGTCGGCCCGACGGAACAATCGTGTCATGTCTTCTACGAACATGGCGACGGTTTCGTTCGGCATTTGGAACCTGGAAGATAGTGCCTGTTCGGCTCTTTCTTTCCTTTCGGGGGTACTGAAGGCGTCACGAAGCAGGCAGTAAAACTCCTGCCAGCTGGTAAACGAAACTTCGTGGTTCTCGTACCATACCCTTGCCGCGTCTAAAAGGGAAAAGTAGACGTTCTTCAACTTACGGCGATCATCCCAGTCATTAAAGGTGGCGACCCGGTCGAAATGGTCTAACCAGTCTTCTACGTCCTCAAAGGCGTCGCCGTGGAACGGGTTAGGCGTGCGAGGCGCGTTGACAATGCAAGGTACAGCAGCATTTGGGATCTCCTCGGTTTGGGTTGCGGTTGTTGTTGCCATCTTCCTCGCAGAGTTTGTCAGGGGACTGTACTGCGGTGGAAGACCTTGGAGGCGACGGCTGCTTCGATGGATTTCTGCAGTCTCTGAGGTACTGGCGTTGGTAGCTTCTGGTTCAGGACCAGCAGGCATAGGGCGTATGTGTACCCAGCACCTCCACCAGTTTGTCGCGAGAGGAAAAGGCAGGCAGTCAGTTCCGAGCGAACGGCTGTTTACTGTTTTGGCCGCAGCAGCCAACAACACTTCTTCGTCCTCGTTCTCTAGCGTTACTAACGCGTGGCATTATATATATATATATATATATATATATAGTATACAGTAGAGCACTGCATGGGCTCGGGCTTACCCGAAAGCCCGGGCCGGGTAGAGCAGTTTTTTCATGGGCTCGGGCCGGGCTCGGGCACGGCGTGTGCTTTTTGACGCGTTCCCGGGCCGGGCTCGGGCTTTCTGGTGGTGGGCATCTAACGTGCAGCGAGTTATTCTCGGGCGTCTCAACTCTGAAAAACATGGACTTTTCGGTCTCGGGCAGGGTTCGGGCCGAGTTCGAGCCGGGCTCGGGCCGGGCTCGGGCCTAAGGTAAAGGGGTGGCGGGCCGGGCCAGGCGGGTAACGTAGATTATTTCCGGGCCCGGGCCGGGTCTCGCCATAAAAGTTTTGATCGGGCTCGGGCGGGCAGCCCAAAGTAAAAACGGGCCCGGGCCGGGCCCGGGCTGAAAAAATCGACCGGTGCAGTGCTCTAGTATACAGTATCTCCCATAGTCAAAGACTGTATCGGGACCTCCTGTACAAGAGCAATTATGATAGTAATATCTTAAATTATGCCATGTATAAAGTCCTTTGTAACTATGTAATGTATAATGTAACTTTTTTCAAGTCTTGCTGTTTTTTTTTGCAATGCTTATCTGTTCACTTCCTTTTCTTCTTTTTTTGACGATATGTCTGGTTTTGGTTATATGCAAATTTCTTGTGTTCCTTGTAGCATCGATATCTTTTAACCGATTGTATTCATTGTAACATACGCCCCCCTCACCATATGCCTCTTCGTAGGCCTGTGAGGTATTTGTAAATAAATAAATAAATACACTTATTATTTGAACAACGAGTACGTAATATTAACAAGTATATAAATGCCATGAATACTTAATCGTATGCTCAATTCTCCACGCACACAAAAAAGAAGGTATTTAGATCTTGTTTACAAATTGAATTGTTTACTTGTTTAAGTAGCTTTAAACAGCACTTCATCGACTTTATGTATCTAATAATCTGAATGTAAGCCGCACTAAAATTACGAAATTGAACTAGAAAACTTGAACTTTCTATTGTGTACGGTTCGCTTCACACAGTTCCTTTCTTTGTCGTAATAACCAGTGCGTGAACCTGCATGACAATGGCTAATACGCGAACTCTGCTAAGGCTCGGTTGATAATGGATACGGGGTCGGATTTCTAATGCATTGAAATAGCGGGTAACATCGACGAATTCTACACCATGCATGAACGAAGGTGTAAAAGTCATTGTAATGAATTGGTAAACAAGAAGTATAAATTAAATATAGTAGTCTATATGCACCAACGCCCAAACATGATAAGGACGTGGTAAGTATTACAGCAGTGTCAATGTCGGTAGAGTTTCCAGAAAAGAATCGCTGCGAATAAAGAACCTGAAACCTGAAAAGAAATGAAATAAATACGTAGGTAGGGGCAGTGCATCACAGTTAGGTTAGCCACCCTAGTTAGGTTCATGGTTAGGTTAGTGAGGTTATGATGATGATGATCCCAGCACATACCCACAACGGGGTATATTGCCCATCAATGAATGAATGAATGAAAAACTTTATTTTGTGAGCTTTTCAGCGCATGCGCCGGATGGAAGTGGTTCCCACTTCACGGGAATCCATATGCTGTTACGAGCCAATGCTGGTCTTCCAGGGCGGGGCTGGGCAGCAAGATCTTCCATCGCTCTCTAAGGTGTGATGGGTAGGGGGATCATGTTGGGGTTTGGAGTGGTGGGTGTTGTTGGCTAAATTTGCATTCTGCTATGATGTGTTGGAGTGTACCTGGCTCGTGACACACGTGGCATTCTTGCCCGTACTGGCTCGGGTACATGCGGTTTAGTAATCGGGGGTGGGGAAACGACTCTGGCTGGATCTGCCTATATGTTGTCTGCTGCTCCCTCGTTAACTTGAGGTGTGGCTCGGGGAAGCTCTGTCTCCCGTTTCTGTAATATTCCACTATGTCTTTGTACGTGACCAGTGGTTGGCTCTTTGCGTTCTCCTCTTCCCTCTCCGCGGCTGCGGCTCGGTGTGACAGCGCTCGGGCCTGCTGGTAGGCAAACTCATTGCCCTCCACTGCGGAGTGGGCCGGAACCCAGATTAATTCTATCTCTTCCCCTTTCGGGGGTTCCTTGCCTTTGAGCGCCCGAAGCACCAACCGGGATACCCAGCCCGACTTGAAGCTTCTATGCGCTTGTTGCGAGTCTATGACCACTCTGGTCCTGCCTTGTATAGTGAGGGCCAGGGCAATTGCCAGCTCTTCTGCTTCGTCGACGTCGTTTGTTTTTACCGTCGCGCACGTTAGCAGCTTTTCTTTGGTTGTCACCGTTACGGTCGCCCAGCTTTTTTCTCTGTCTTTGGAGGCGTCTGGAACGATTACCCCCTTCTGCCCAGCCAGCAGCCTGTTGTAAGCCTTTCCTCTGGCCTCCCGTCTGCCGCTGTGGTGTGCTGGGCTCATGTTCTTGGGGAGTGGTTTTACCTTGATGGCTTCTAGCCAGACGTCTGATAGTTGTCCTCGCTCCGTCTGTCTCGTCTCTTCCCAGCCGATCTTCTTCAGGACTCTTCTGCCGGCCTTCGTTTGACTTAGGCGATGCTTCTGGCTGGAGAGGTGGCCCTCGATCATTTCGTCCACCGTGTTATGCAGGCCCAACCTCATGAGTTTGTCCGTGGAGGCACTCATCGGGACTCCGATGGCTTGCTTGATTGTTTTTCGGATTGTCATGTCGATCTGGTTCCTTTCGACTGTGCGCAGCAGGAGATACGGTGCCACGTACGTAATTCGGGAAACCACGAAGGCCTGTACCAGCCTCAGGGTGTCGTTCTCTTTCATTCCTCTGCGTCTCATCGCCACTCTGCGGAGCATGTGCAGTATTTGCTCCGTCGTGTGCTTTAGCTTTCTCACAGATGCTTCCGCGTTGTTGTTTGCTTGTATCACCAGTCCCAGGATCTTGACACTGGGACCCGGGATCTTGACACTGGGACCCGGCAAAATTTCTTCTCTGTCTAGCACCACTCTAATATCTTCCTTGAGTTTTTTCGGCACCCGCTGTCGTACTACCACCAGTTCCGACTTTCGTGGCGAGCATCTTAGGTCGCATTCCTTGGCATACTTGTCCACCACTTCCGCCGCCGTCTGCAGCTTGTCTTGCATCAATCCGTGGGATGCAGCCTTCGTCGTCCAGAGCTAGACGTCGTCGGCGTAGAGCGCGTCCCCCAGCCTGCAATCGTTTCGAGCGCCTTGGGCAGGTGCAGGAGTGCCACGTTGAACAACTGGGGCGAAAGGACCGAGCCTTGAGGGGTCCCCCTAATGCCCAACTCGATAAGCGGGGATACTTCCTCCCCCACTCTGATTCTTGCTTTCCGATCTGTTAAAAAACCTCGTACGTAGTTATACGCCCGTTCTCCACAGCCAGTGCTCTGGAGATTGGTCAGGATGCTAACGTGTGGCTCATGCATACTATGGGCTGCTATGGGGCATCGGCAAAGAAATGTGGTTATTATTCCAATATAGTCACGAAACTTAGAGAGCAGCAAAATACCAAGAGCCACAATAAGCGCTCAAGCTACACTCCAAGTTTCGTTACCATATAGCATATAATACCGACTATCCCACCTATTTATTCTATTGCATATTATACAGGATCATTATCATGATCCTGAATCATGATCAGGATCATGATCATTCAGGATTCATAATATGATCAGGAAAATGTTTTCAGGATTGACCAAGCGGGCGGTCCTCGCCCGACACTTCTTTGTTTTCTTTTCTTTTTGCCAAATTAATTGTTATTCGAACGGCAGCTGCTCACGCACCTGGCACGCGTAATCGCCTTTGCTCCGCTTTTACAGCCGACCATTTTTGTTGATTTATGGATCATTCCTTTTCAATTTTACTTGAGTGCTATTAATGATGTTTCACGCGTAAGCATTTCTATACCTACTCAATAAGGAAACCCGTCCGTCTCTCACGCAAGACGAATCGCTATGAAGAAATTAATGCATAAAACAAACTAATACGACAGTAAACATGTCGGCGGTGGTGATTTCCAAACCTACGGCCCCTCACTCGGAATCTGTGTCTTAACCATTGGGTTAAACACCCACGCTTGCAGAATGTGAATATACCTGAACCACATATGAACGTGTTGTACCGGCGGTACAAATGAAATGTCAAAGGAGAACAGTTTTTATGAAGGCGTTGTTAAAAGATTTGGTGATGGTGGAATAAAAGCCATCTCATTGGACCACATGTAGAACCGACTTGGAGCATTGTAGACATCAGGAAAATTCCGATTTTGCGAAAATTTAATTATAAGCACGCCATATTCCCGGTGCATTTGGTGGTCACGCGATGCGCCTTTCATCGGGGCGTTCCTTCACCGACCGAAATTCCACCGACCTCTGAGGGATCATGCGCTTCACTTCGCGCAACACACACAGATCAGCAGTCAATTAGTTGATAAGGATGATATAAGGAGTGATGCGGGGTTATATGGGTCTTCTCACGGTTGATAATAGTTCGACGCGGATGGATAAGATGTTAAAGAGTGATAAGGGTTTATAATGGTCGGATCAATTGTGATAAGGTTAATAAGCACCGATAAGTGTTGATAAGGACAGAAAAAGATTGATAAGAATCTGATAGATTGCGGTAAGGTTGATACCAACCGATAAGGGTTGATAAGGCTCGGATCGAGTCCGGAAAGGTTTATAACAACCGACAAGGGTTGATAAGAGCCGGATCTAGTCCGATAAGGTTGATAACGACCGATAAGGGTTGATAAGGGTTTATAATGGTCGGATCAAGTTTCATAACAATTGATAATGACACCGGACTGCGTGGAGATGAGCAAGTGGCACAATGCTTACGCATACTTAGATAACTCCCAGAGGAGTTTCTGCGTGTTTTTTTTTAATATTTTTGTTCCTTTAGTGCTTCAGTGAACAGCGTTTGAAAATTTCAAGAATATCGGTATATCACGAATTACTCAAATTAAATCGTGGGGCCTGTTCAACGTCACCATATCCTACTAGTGTATTGGGATGCCCTGGGTCCGGATTAATTTTGTCTGCCTGTGTTTCTTTATTGTGCTTCTACAGCACGGCGCATTTTTTGCATTTTTTCGCATTTTTTGCATTTTTGCACCATCAGAATGTGGCTTTCGCTGCCGGGAATCGAACCCGCAACCTCGTGCCAAGCAGCACTAGGCCGTCGTGGTTGAACCATGGTTGCGGACGAGTCGGCATCAGGAATAGGTCATATAATACGAAACGGCTTACCAATATTTTTTTTTCCTTCGTAAACCTGTGTGTGCGGCATGCGACGCGAATATATAACGTCAGCGAGAGCGGATCGGGAACTCCTATATACGCCACGAAACAATGCAACAAATGAAGCTTTATAAGTCGAACGCCTCTACAGCGAAATGACCGCAGTATAACGAAAGGACGACTGATTAAGTCCCGGCAGAATTCTAAGTCTTTCATATGCATGTATTGTGAAAACCTTTACAGAAATTTGCCGGTACAATGAAGAAATTTAGGCGTCCCCGTCGGCTGATTTGTTGTTTTAGAACGTACGGGTGCCCGCATACGATGGATGGATGGATGGATGGATGGATGGATGGATGGATGGATGGATGGATGGATGGATGGATGGATGGACGGACGGATGGATGGATGGATGGATGGATGGATGGATGGATGGATGGACGGACGGACGGACGGACGGACGGACGGACGGACGGACGGGTGGGTGGGTGGATGGATGGATGGATGGATGGATGGATGGATGGATGGATGGATTGATTGATTGATTGATTGATTGATTGATTGGATTGGGGGGATTGAGGAAGGCGCTGGCGCCATGGGGCTCCTGCGTTGCCCAGGGGGCGCTGCGAAAATGGTGGTATAGAGTGCCCTCTGTCCTGAACTGGTTAGTACCAAGCTCGGTCGTCTGCTTCGGAAAGCACGTTTATAATATGGACCCGCCACTTTCGGTTGTGTTGTACCACGGCCTGCAGCGAATATCGGGCGCCGAAGATTTTTTCAGGGGTGGCATGCTGCGTTAAGGCAAGAAATTATGCAACGCCGAATAGGTGTGCGTCGTTCAAGAAATAAGCGGCGAAGTTTTAGCGCGGTGTCCGTCGCAAGTGAAGTGAGTCGCTTACGAAGTTGAACTTCAGGTAAGGTTTGCACTCTGCTAGATTCAGGCACCCAAACGCGAGGAAATGCTTCCTATAAATGAATTCCCTGCAGCGATAAGCAGACATCATGTGTACGGAATAGCTAGAGCGCACGATCATATACGCGCCGCGATGGCAGCGGTCTTTCAGCATGCTGCGAAACGGCGGGCCTCCTGCAATATTGGTTGACTGCATGCCACTGGACAAGTAGTTACGCCTGCGCTGTAGTAGCGGCCATCTGTCCATTTAGCAACTGATAAATAACTGATGTAATGCATATGAGCACGCAGTAACGTACGTGCGAATCGCGCTGCAGCGCGAGCTCGTGCGCTGCTCGCTTGATGTAGCTTTTAATGACAGCGCACGGACATCGATGTGCTGTAATAAATACTGCCATGCTGCGCTGCCTCAGGATGAGCACATTTAACTCTCAAACCTGTGATGCTCGTAGTGGGGTAGTGAAGTTATCCAGCGCGCCCGACGCTACGCTTCGTGAGGCCTTGAAGGAAAACGGCAGAATGGGATGTTGGGATTCAGGCCTTCTTGCTCGTGGCAGCCCATGACGCAGCAGTAACGACGTTGCGCTTTTTCGAGGCTGAGCGCTCCCGATCAGCGTCGCCGATTGCTTCTGCTTCCAGCATTACGTCCCACGGCACACGGAGAGTCCGTTTTAGTTAAACTAGTCTATGTCCAGCTCGCAGCGTGGTCGGCGTGATCTGTGAGAAGTGACGAGCCTTTTCGCAGTCGCAACAGGTCAGAAAAAAGTGCGAATCGACGTAAAACTCGGGCTATAAACGTGATTTGCCACAGCCAGGGCTCAATACTACCCAAGCTGGTACTACCCAGATATATCTTCTCTCGCCGCCACCAGGCGCCGCTACTATACCTCAAACTCCAGCGCAAGACGCCCATATCCAAGCATGTTTTAAAGTAATTGCCACCTTGCACATTTTTCGTGCTTCACTCTTGATGCCAAAAATCTTGGTTTCGTGTACTAGCCGGCCATCGGTGTGAGCTTCAGCTGCGGCGGGGCATTTGCCCGACGAGAAAGTAGATTTGCTTTGATGAGGCAGGTACCGCTAATTCTTGCACTCGTGCTGCTGGTCCCAAGGTAGTCGCTGGTTACCGTGGTCTGGGTTCATTTCGCGGAGCAGTTCGTACGAGCGATTTCTCATGAGCAGTGAAAAGATACCTTGCCCACTAACGCAATGAGTTGCCATGACTCTAACATCTGCATTGAATAAGGCATGATATGCATTAAATATTTATACAGCATGATAGAAGGCATTATGCGCATATGTAGTACTTACATCGTTAATTAATTTCATTGACTTATTGGTGCCTAATGCATGTGTTCTTTCTGTGCTGACAGTGCTTATGCCACTCCCTGGGAGCCAAAATGAGAGCAGCTGTGTGTGCGTTCCCAGCGACCAACGAAACCAACCGCAATCGTCACCGTCTCTGCACATCTCTGCAAGCATGCATGACAATAGCTTTGTGACTGCACCATAGAGAAGTAAGTCACTAAATTACTGAACTCGGTGTATACCTCTAACTCCATGTCGTATACAATCTTGGCATTATCTTTTTGGACACCTCCGACACGCACTTCGCTTTCACTATCACATCACCGCCCATAATTTGTTCAACACCATACACGTGTGGAATCAGACGCTCCCCTTTCTCGAGGTTGCCGCCACGAAAAGCTGTCGGAGTCGGCAACCTTCTTGAAACCGCATGGCTGTCTTTGCATCGCTGTTCACTAAGCACGTAATGTGCCGCCGTCGAAAACGGAGCGCCGTGAGCACGCGCAGCGAAGAAAAGCGCAGGCGAAACAATGTGAACATAGCGGAGACTGCACCACGGCGGGACCACGTTGCTTGACATTTCCACATTGGGTCGCTGTCAGAAGGCGCAGTAGCGCCTCCTGACAGCGCGCCCAATGGGGAAATGACAGACGGATGCCAATGTGGAAATGACCGACGGATGCGAATTGTCCGCAATGCAGACACCCTCACGTTTGCAATGCAAGACTACCTTGACTTGCTGAAGGCTACGTACGAAACCTTGCTCCGGCAGTCGTCCAGAGCTACCAGTATCGCTACCACCCAGGGTATATGATCAGCCGTCCTCCGGTATATACGAGCAAGCTCGGTGGATGGAGAAAAAAGGGCCTACTAGAATTCCGTACGTCACGCTTCCTGATCGATGGTACTCATAGCGACTGTTCGTCCTACGTGAGTACTGTCTTTACCCAGCACGTAGCCGAGGTACTCACTGCCGAAGAAGGCAGCTGGGACAGGAACGATTACAGGGATAGACTTAGGGAATTCTGTCGAGACCTGCCCCAGGTGTCAGAGGATGTCTTACAGCATCTATGCAAGCCAGCGACACCCGAAGAGCTGCGTGCAGTGGTAAAAGATGTGAATGCCTCTTTCACAAAAGATGTGAATGCCCAGATGGCATCCCAATCCAGTTTTACGTGCGGTTTTTCGACGCCGTCAAATAATAGCTTTTGTCAATGGTCAATAAGTTCACAGTAGATGGCATTCGGCCAGACTCTTTCCGCGAGAGCCGGATTGTCCTCCTACACAAGCCAGGCAGCCAGGCCTCAGACCCACGGTCTTGGCGCCTGATTACGTTGCTAAATGCAGACTACAAGATAGTCTCGTCAATGCTAACGAAAAGAATGAGCGGCGCTCTTTCCGACATAAGCAGCCAGACGCAGTTGTGTAGCATTCCAGGACGATCAATCTTTTCATCTTTAGCATTGACGAGGGATCTTTTTACGTTCGCTTCTAGGACACATATCCCAGGCTGTTACGCATCGCTGGACTAAGCGAAAGCTTTCGATGGCGTCGAGTACCGATACATGTTTGGTGTACTGGAAGCTTTCGGTTTCGCGTCGAATTCGTGGATAAGATCGGCCTCCTGTATTCCGGTTTATCTGCAAAGCTGCTTGTAAACGACCGTCTAAGCGATTCTTTCCCCGTGACACGAGGCCTTAGGCAAGGGTGTTCAATGAGCCAGCACCTGTTCGTTCTTTGTCTTGATCCTTTGTTGCGTCGCATTTCACTTTGCCCATCGATACGCGGCTTTACCTTGCGAGGCCAAGGAGAAATAAAGGTGTCGGAATATGCAGACGACGTATCCCTATACTTGAGAAACGAAGAGAGCTACTACGCCTTCTTACGTTTATTTAAGGAGTACTCTGAATTATCCGGAGCCCTTTTGAACAAAGACAAAAGCAAGGCGATGGCCTTCGGGAACTTCGCATCCTCCCTTGACGGAGAAGTCGAGTGGGTAGCTGGAATCAAAGCCGTGGGAGTAGTGTTTCTCACGCCCGGGGGAGTGGTGCAGGAGACGTGGACAGACCTGCGTAAGAAAGCAGAAAAAAAGCTGTCAGTGGCATGAAAGTTTTCGTTGACGTTAGCCGAGCGCAGCTACATCATAAAATACAGTGTTTGCGTGGAATTTTACTACGTGGCACGCATAGCGCGCCCGCCACGCAGGGCTTCACAGAGGCTTGCCACACACTGCGGCTCCTTCCTATAGGGCGACAAGACGGAACTAGTGGAATGTCTGCTCCTTCGGCGTCCAAAGGAACTAGGTGGGTTTAGCATTCCTTGCATCAGAACCATGAGCTCTGTCCTCGCATTGCGAGGTTTCTACGACCTCGTGAATAACCCCGAATATCCGGGCAGAAAGCTTGTAGATTATTTCTTAGGTACCTCGAGAAAGCTCTTTATATCGAAAAAACGAACAGGTTCACCGGCGGAACAGCCACCGCCATTCTATAAATTCGTATGCAGAAGCCTCCAGTCTATTCGATCAGCTCTACCTGATGTTGACTTAGTGAACACCCCGGCAACGGAGGTGTGCGAATGTTTAGCCGTCGAACACTTGACGCATGAAGAGCTGCAGAGGTGCAAGCGCGTCAAATGGCGCAGTCTGACTTTATCGTTCGTGCCCACCGAGGTGCGCGACTTCGGCTGAAGACTGGGTTGGTGCGTTTTGCCTACGCTGATCCGCACGGCATCATGGGGAATAACTCCCAATAACCGAAAGAAACAAACATTACGGCATGCCTTATTCGACTATCCAGTGTCGAAAACCTTTATTGCGTTAGCAAGCCGATTTCTGCCGTCGCCGTGAAGTTCCGTATAAAGTCCGTACAAGGCAATGAAATCGTCGCCGCGCACCCTATGCTATATGTGCGAATGAAAGCGCACGAGGGACGCGCGCTTTCACGGGGAGCAAACGCACGGCGGAGAGCAAACTCGACTTTCGTTGCGCGAAAGGCCGTGGGGGGACGGGAGGGAGGGAGGGAGAGAGGGGAGGCGACGTTTAGCTGCGGCACCAAATGCGTATTTATATAAAAACGTTGCCAGGCGAGAAGGTGGTAAAGACTTCCGACGCTGCTCGACGGGTGTCCCGTTCTGATCTCGTCGAAAACCTCCGAGCCGCCGCCAGAGGCACCGGCAACGGTCACCAACGCCGTGCGCGTTCGGTGCGAACGCGGGCAAAACGCCGATGGCGTTGACAACAGTTCTGCGCGTTGCTGGTGCTGCTACATGTCCAAGTTTATACAGCTGATAAAACTACTATCCTTACTTCGTATAGCTCTCTACTAATTTGCTGTCGCAATTGATGCTTCGCCTTTCGGGTGAAACTGCGACATTTTTGGTCCTTACTGTGGCGAATGTTGCATGTAGGTATACAGTCAAGAAAACAACCGCGAATTCTCTTCGATGTTATCTTGTGGTGCATATGTGCATTTGTGTTGTGGCGCCACTAGCCAAAGCGAGTTATGTACCCGTTACTACGCCGTTTACGTAAACAGATGTATGAACATACGTGCGTAGACTTGATTATACTGAACGAAGACCATTTCCGCAGGAAATAGTCGACACAATTTATAAAGCTCCGTAATGGGCACATCGCTGCGCAGCTGTTACCGTACTAACACATTAATCTCTGGCAGGTCAGAACACCTGCCAGATTTGTATGCCACCTTAGTGTGTTCCCTTTTTTTCATAATGTGCCCTTTTGATTGTATGGGCCATTGTCGCTAGTATTTGAATGTTTTCTTGTACATGAAGCCAAGTGCACATGTATTTTCAAGAATGTCTGTTGAAGAAGAAGAAGAAGAACGTAAACTTTATTATCAAATCGATAAGATTTGAGTCCGGCGTATTTTTAGTGGGTCTGTTGAAATAAACTTCTCTTAAACACTTCAAAGTGCTGTTATGCGTTACATTCGAACAGAAACGACTATTCTATAATTTTTAGTAGTAAATTCTAGAATCGAATACGATCTTAATAGCAAATGCCAATCCACGGGACGTATATGTTTCCACTTCATTTCAGCTGCTGGCACGTTGAAGGAGATCACCAGACCAGCCACGAAAATTACATTGGCCTGCCCAGTCTCCCCGATTCCGGCTGAGTACATGGGTAACATCCCTTCTCTAACACTGTTGTTCACACTGTTCATTCCTTCTCTCGGAATTAGCCTATTGGCCGGCCCACCTGAGGCTGGTTCTATCTATAGAGTGTATAAGAATTGTAGTACACTCTATAGTTCCATCCGTGGTAAGACCTCCAGCCACAGGCCGTTGCTCTAAGCTGCCGTGCGCGCTCCCAGATTGAGCCTCTTCTCGGGAGAATGGTTATCGGCCATAGCGTTTCTCACTATTTACCTCGAGGGAAATCTGGCGCTGCTGCGCTGTGGTATGCATGGGTACGACCTACTGGAACTCCAGACCTGCAGAGATATCCGGCTTCTATGGGAGCCGCTTGCGCCCACTCTCGTTCAACCGGTGGCCCTAGGGGGAGCTTTTATAAGCCGTTTTCAAGATCTGTGTGAGCAACGTACCCTCGTTATCGCGACAACGAGACCTAAATGTGATGGCCAGATCACATGGGAAGGCGGAAATAGACAATCGGTCTTCGATTACTGTCTGATGACAGAAGGAATTTATGATAAGTTGAAAGGGGGGGTGGTCATTGACGAGGAAGGGTATAGCAGCTTAGGGAGTGACCATAAACGCATCATTTTTAAAATGGGATATGTACTTAGGAAAGAGAGCAAGGAACGAATCATGACCAGTCCAAATTTGAACGCTGAACAAATAGCAAATATAGTCATAAGAGTCGAGAATGAACTTGACAAGTGGCCAAACAAGGAGTGGGAATATAGTGAGCTTGTAAGTTTAATGGCGAGAGAAATTATGAAAGAGAAGCAACGTGCTTGTTGGAAAGTGTTGTCTTCCATCGGTGATGCAGGTACAAGTCGTAGTAGAAGAGGGTGATTTAATGGAAGAATAAAAAAGTTACAAGGCAACACAGGCGGACATGCCGCACAGGTGAACTCACACGAGCATTGCCACACTTCTTCCTTCAACGACCAGCCGAGAACTGCTACGTGGGTCCCAAGCCTCATTTAAGCCCACTAGCGCAATACACGAAGAGCACTTCCCGAGGGAAGGCGCCAGCGATTTGCTAACATTCGGCCATCCTGAATTCCATAACGTCCTCGTTAAGGCAATCCTACATAAGGTTTTCTTAATAATCTTACAGATGCTTGGCTATCCTAAAAACAATAAACAAACATTTCCTAAAATACAAACAGTAAAAGCAAACATAATACTACCAGCTTAATGCAGAAAGTTAAAGAAAAAATTGCCCGCCAATCCACCCTGTGAAGGTGGTTGGAAAGCGAAGCTTTTTACGCCACCCTCACGGTGACTGCGGCGCACTTAAAATTTCACACACTACAACGTAACTTTAACCACGGCCTTTATTATTATTTACTTCACAACAATGTTCACTACTGCTTTATGATCAGTGTGATATACACTACTAGACTACCCCATAGTGGGGTAGTCTAGAAAATGAACCAAAGCAGTTACTAGGCTGGAAGGGTTTCGAATGACGTCAACCCTCTTTCAAGCAGCTGCATAAGCTTTGCAACAGCTGCAATCTAATCTTACGGACCGCGCCGAGCCTGTTTCCGTTGTTTGCCCGCAGCCCTTATCATCCATCATGTTGGCTCATCACTTTGAAGCTTGTTTTTGTGGTTTTTCTTGCGAAAACGAGTGCTTAGTTGTACGCTGAATGCCTGAATTCAAGTAAGCTATACTGCTATACCTGCAATTGTTAGCGGTTCGTCGGGATCGTTTTTTGATTACAACGACGGACACGACAGAACCCTTGGCTGGTAGAGGTACAAAGCTTCGCTTTAAAAGAATACGCAACTAAGCACTATGTCCAAGAACATACGCTTAAAGTTCACCACAGCACGCAGTAATTCGGTAGTTCATAATGTACAGATCTGAAAAGTCATTTCATCCGGTCATCTTGACTGGCTTGACATTGCGGAACGCCACAACAAGAGAAGAAAAAAAATATGTTTCACACTACACAAGAACATCGCACAATAGAATTCTCGCTGCACACAGAGAACAAAAAATCACAACACACAGTCTCGTAGTCTCGCTGGTAAAGTGCGTATACGTTGCGGACGTTGCCTTATTGATGTTTCTACTTCCTCTTGTTACTCTTCAGATGTTTCATTATCCTTTTATTGTTCATGAGTCCTAGGTGGACCTTTTTCCGTCCCGCGCTTGGACGGCAACTTGAACAAACCGGGTTTCTTTTTCACTGCTTCCGCATGTGGCATCGGTTTAGGTTCGGAAGGTGCCGCCCCATCGGTGGCTCCGTCAGGCTTTTCCTCGGACACTGTTTCAATCGCCGGCTTTGCACTTTCTTCGGCAGCCTCGGATGATTTCTTGCTTTCGTCTGCAGCCTCTGGCTCAGCTTCAGTGGCAATGACTCCTTCTTCACCACCTTGGTCTTTAGATGCCTGTTCCGTCGTCTCGTCCGCGCCCATTGACATGACACCGCTAGGCTCTTCAGCTTCTTTCTGAGCAGCTTCAACCTTTCTTCTTGCTTCTTCACTTGCCTTGTCACCAGACCCAGGTACTTCGTCTTCCAGCCTTTCTGGTGTGGTTTCGCCTCTGGGCTCCGGCTGGGCTACGTCTTCCTTGACTGCTGTAGCTTCGTGTGCTTTTACGATTCCTTGTTATGACGCTACCGCTTTGTCTTTGGTTACTTTTGTAACTCTTTCATGCTGCTTCATGCAGGATTTTTATTAATCATATCATAAGAAGCCAACAAACAATGACACCAAGGACAACATAGGGTAAATCACTTGTACTTACGAATTCAATTAAAGCAAATGATGAATTAATAGAAATTAAAGTGGATGAAAAACAACTGTCCGCAGGTGGGGAACGAATTCCCACGTCTTCGCATTACGCGTGCGATGCTCTCACCATTGAGCTACCGCGGAGCCGTTTTCCCATCCACTTTCTGGGGTATTTATGTGTTTTTTTTTTCACAACTAGAACTCACCCTGGGAGTGTTAGCCAGCGCCACCGCTCACAAACCTAGGGGCGGATGTGGAACGTCCTTTTCTGCCGCAGGCGTCACGAGCACGTGTTCTTTTTGGGTGATGACAACGGCTTCTCATGATATGATTAATAAAAATCGGGCCCCTCAGTTCCCTTTCTTCTCGTTCATTACATAACGAGGGCTCGAATCCGGCAACATTGATGCCTTCAGGTAGCATATGTGGGTTTATTGACCAGTTGCCATCACCCAAAAAGATCACGTGCTCGTGACGCCTGTGGCAGAAAAGGATGTTCCACATCCGCCCCTAGGTTTGCGAGTGGTGGCACTGGCTAACACTCCCAGGGTGAGTTGTGGTTGTAAAAAAACATAAATACCCCAGAAAGTGGATGGGAAAACGGCTCCGCTGTAGCTCAATGGTGAGAGCATCGCATGCGTAATGCGAAGACGTGGGTTCGTTCCCCACCTGCGGACAGTTGTTTTTTCATCCACTTTAATTTGTGCTAATTCATCATTTTCTTTAATTGTATTAGTGAGTACAAGTGATTTCCCCTATGTTGTCCTTGGTGTCATTGTTTGTTGGCTTCTTATGAGGCGAGCAGTAAGCCACACAGGCGAACTCACACGAGCATAGCCACATTTCTTCCTTCACCGACCAGCCGACAACTGCTACGTGGGTCCCAAGCTTCGTTGGGTCCACAAGCGCACTACATGAAGAGCGCTTCCCGAGGAAGGGCGCTAGCGATTTGCTAACAAAAGGAAAAGGAAAGCCGAAAAGCTGGTGGAACAGGAAGATACGGGAGGTGATCGACGAAGAAAGAAAACCCCACGCGAACACAGGCAGGCCAAAAATGCACATTTGCCGCAGGATGCAATAGACAAAAAATGGGAATTATACCGCGGGGGAAAAAAACGTGGTTCAAATATTAGTGCAAGCACAGAATGAAGGTAAAAGTGTACGTTGGTTGTCAGAAATACGTGAGAAAATGAAGGCCACACATAGAATATTTTGGAACCACATTAACTATTGGGCAGGAAGTCGGGAACAGTACAACATATTCTTGACGAAGATGGAAACAAACTGGAAGGGGACGCGGCATTAATTTAAGTTCGAAAAATAATAGCCGAATCATTTAAGGGCAATGGCGAGGTGGTCTCTGAGGAGAAATAATGAACTAGAACCAAACGGTAAAGGAGTTGGTGCTGAGTAATTTCAGCTAGGAAGAAAGCTGAAGAGAAAATTCCTAAACGCACCGCCACAGGTTTAGACGAGGTTCCCGTTAGGCTGTTTAATGATCTAGGACCAAAAAGTAAGGAAGCTCTGATGAAAGCAGTAGAAAAATGCTTAAAAGATATGCGAATACCAGACAGTTGGCGACAAAGTAGAATGAATTTAATTTATAAACGTAAGGGGGGAAATGTATAATTCATACCTTTTCCGTTCGCCTTAAGAAAGTAAAAACGCCCTGGACCGGACCTCATATGAGGACTGCGGGCGGCCAACTGCTCACGCTTGCTGGAAGCTGTACGGCGAGAGTCACCATAGGAGGTTTGTCATTCGTGGCAACTTTCGTCGTTCTTGCAACATGCTGTAAAGATTTAATCATAGACAGGGATTTTCTACGGGAATACGACGCCATAATCAACATCCCGGACCGCTTGGTTACGTTTCACAGGAGTCCGGATTTAATTCCCTGCTTATCGCCGAAACGCAACGCCTGTCGTCTAATCGAAAACGACGTGGTTGTCCCACCTCGGTCATGTATCCTTGTTTCGGTCGCATGTGACGTACCGTTTGATTGTGAAGGAGTTGCAGACCAAGTAACCTCGTTGTTATTTACTCACGGTATCGCCGTTGCACGAGGCATCGTAAATGTCACCGATGGGGGCACGAACCTGTTTTTAACCAATTTTAGCACATAGCGACGGCACCTACCAAAGGGCATGGCTGTCGCCTATTTTGACGATGTCGCTGATGTTCCTGTGTGCTTTTCAGTACTAGAAGAAGCGCATGTGCAAGACCCAGCACCTGTGCTTGACGTAAACACTACTTTACCGCAACGCGAGCGAGAACGACTTCTTGCGCTACTGGCCGAGTTCCACGACTGCTTTGCGACGACGTCAAGAGTCGGTCGAACGCCCCTAACCAAGCACCGCATAATCACAGAGGACGAAGCGAGACCGATTCACCAAAACCCTTATCGTGTGGCCCCAAAAGAACGTGAAACGATACAGCAGCAGGTAAACCAAATGCTTGAAGACGATGTGATTCAGCCTTCCAAGAGCCCCCCTGCAATTAAGTTTTTAGCAAGGTAATTGCTAAAAACTTAATTGGTTAATTTTGTTCATTAGTCGATTATGCATTTAAATTTTTGTGCAAGTAATGCCCGCCTCTTCAAGTAGACGAGCTCATGAACTAGAATTGTACTATCTGCCGCAGGACAACTTTAAATATTTTTGGAAACTGTTCGCTGAAACACCTTGTATATAAAATTCACTCAGTAACCGAAATAATGCCAAGCCGGATTCACTCAAAATCAGAATAAATAGAAGTCTAGAAGTCATGCGCAGCAGCGCTTATACTCGGACTCAAAGTACTAAAAAAATAAAAAAGAGTGCAGTTTGGCCGGGAAGGCGAAGCAGTATTAGTGATAGCGAAGTAGAAGACAATTAATTACACGAAGGAATATTCTTACCGTGTAAATCCGTGTAAGGATCGCACCCATGTAAGGGCCGCACCCATAACTTGACAGCCAATATTTAAAAAGAGTCATCCAACCGAGAAGCAATAGCGTTCCGTGCGCTGATTCTGATCAGGCTCAACAGCGACTTGTCGCGCGCTGCATACTTTCGGGCGTCGCTAATGGATGTCGAGAATCGGCGATCGCGGAGGTTTACTGCGGATTTCATACTCGGAGTTGGAAAAATGAGGTCAAGTGACCCTGTCCCATGAAAGGCTAGTCAAAATCGCGACAGAAAAGTGTGACCCTTACACGAGTATATACGTTAGTTATAGTGGCCATATAAATTGTAGTAAACATTCACCTAAAATTAAAATAGTAAGCATAGTGGATATAGTAAGCACGGACCATGTAAACCTGTAAATACCTCACTGGATGACCTCGAGCACTCGCTTTCACAACGAAAGCATTGTGAAGAACGTCGGCAGCGGGAGGCGAACGGTTCGTACAGCCGCGCGATTCACCGCAACTCTGAAAATTAGATTCATCATTATCTGCCTATTTTTATGTCCACTACTGACGGCCTCTGTGAGTGACCCGCGATGACCTCTGTCTCTTAACTCTGCAACACTAAGGGGCGCACAAAGACAGCCCGGCAAGGAAGACAGCGCGCATGAAGTTAGCAGCCATCCCTGGTCGCCCTTTATCATTGCAACCCCCCAATGATTACCAACAATTAGATACGGCACGTGGGCCCTATAAGCGTCAGCCGCGCACAGTCATTCACAGCTACGGCAGGGCTAGAGGAGAAGACGCGTGCTCTCCTTCCCATTCTTGTTAGATTACGTGACCTGCAACTAACACGAATATTGAGCGCGTGGGAAATAATGCCCATCAAGTCGCCATCCTATTCGGCTCACTGTTACGTGCTTTTTCCCGCACCCACAGGGTATGGGTCGCTCATGTATATGGCTTTTGGATTTAATGCGGAACATCACGGCAACTACAACCGCGACAATTCGCCTGAAGTGGCAATTTAATTACTTGCGCCATAAAGCTAGAAATAGAAAATTGGTAGCAGAGGGTGTATATATATATATATATATGGGTAGGTTTCGGAAAGCTGGTCGAGCCCCAGCCCCTCCACCTCCCCCCCCCGGGAAAAAGAAACCTTTCCGCCTATGATGGGCTGGCTAAATTGTGAAGTGGGGGAAGCTCAGAGTAAAATTGATTTAGAATAACGACTGAGACATACGGATGAAAGTAGATGGGGTGCAAGAGGCGTTCGGATATTTGTACAGGCAAAACATTGACTCACAGTGGAGGGAAAGAACTAGGAAGCTTACCAGCAATTATTCGACCGGTATGGTCAGCAACACGGCAACAAAAAACGTCAGACGCAAAGTGAGGGAGGCTGAGACAAGGTTATGGGTGGCGGCAGTGGAAAAGAAACCTGCTATGACTACCTATCTCGAAGGAAAAAAACGATATCAGGAAAGAAACAATTTATGAAAACTCAAAGGGAAGCTCCTTACTTTTCGAAGCAAGATCAGGATGCCTTCGTAGTTATAAAGCGAGGTACACCAAGGATGAAGACGCATGTGCTTGCTGCGGTAAAGCTAGGGAAACGATGGAACATGTTTTATTATAATGCGAAGAAATCTATCCAGCTGCCAGTCTAGGCTCCTCTGACTTCACAACGGCGAACACGCTGCAATAAAACTATCCGACGGAACCGTCGTCATGACAGTGTACTTGGCCCCGAATATATCCCGAGGCAACGTAGAAAAGTACATCGATCTAGCAATGCATGAATACGAAACAAAGTACAAGAACAACCCCTTCGTACTTGTCGGAAACTTCAACGTAGACATCAGGGGCCGCGACTGGATTGTGCAGTATATGAGGTCTCGATACGCTCTATATACGATGCATTTCGTATGACTCGAAACAACCAACAACCACCAGGGGAACATGCATAGACCTTGTCTTTGCCAACTTCAGGCTAGATACGATCGAAGAACCATTGGATCTACATTTCACGGACCACAAAGCAGTGATAATGAAGAGAAAACGAAATCCAGAACTCAACACGACATACGAGTGCTGACGAATAAAACATTGTATATAGTGTACACACGCGTTGTCACTCATTTACCTGCGCGAGTGGGCAATGTCACGGATGATTTAAGGTAAGAACGATCCCCAGCGCTTCGCCCACTCGTCATGATTCACTTCGTGGAGATGCGTGGATTTTTTATTATTATTTTTTTTTTGCTAAAGCTGAAAAAGGTTGGGTGGTCTGGCCTGTGATTCTTCGCCACAAGAAGGGCCCATGGGCAGCAGGAGGTGGTTTTCCTCGGCAAAGTGTAGGCAAAGCTCAAAGTTGGCGGGTAATTGGGGCTTTGGAAATAAATTACGTATGTAAAAAGCGCTCTAGAGTGTTATGAGTGTGTCTAAAAAGCGGGCCAGAATTTAGCCCATTCTTGGATTAAATTTGCCACTGAGATCAAATTTGGCGAAATTTGAAAATCTCGGTGCGAAGTTAAATGCGGTTGGATCAAACACCAGCATTTGTAGAACAAATACTTGTTCAAGTTCTAGAGCGTGTCATACGACCTATGCCGCCTATGCTTCCCAATGTCCCGACGTAGCTGAAAGTAACTGCATATTTATATTTCGTGGCAAGAAGAGGTGGCATTGTGCGAAAAAAGCTTTACGTTCCTGGTTGAGGTTAGAAACGTTGCATATAATTATTGAGTCCTCGTTCTTTTTTCCTATTTTCATGCGTCATTAGACGTTCATATAGTTGGTTTCTTCGATGCCTTCTGTGAACTAAACAAGGCACCCAGTTTACATTTTGCGGAAGTAAGGGGGGCGTTATGAGTAACGTGTAGGTAAAGCTGAGAGCGAGGGGACAAGCTACGGCATTTGCAGTAAATTACACGTACATGTGATCCGGAACTTTATTAATGTGTTTCACGAACAAAGCATAATTTATCCCGCTGCCATGGAAAACTGTAAACGCAACCGAGATCAAAGCAACGCAAGAATGGTGTTGTCTGGTTTCCAGCCGATACGTCGAAATAAGTTTACTATATTTACCTGGATATATATACCAAACAAGACACAAGAACAGTGGACATCTGACCCCCCCCTCTCTCTCTCTCTCTACATATATATATATTTATATATATGTATATATATATATATATATATATATCTTAAGAAGCCAACAATGACACCAAGGACAACATAGGGGAAATTACTTGCACTTCACTAATCTTCACTAATTGAATGAAAGAAATCATAAAATAGTGGAAAACGAAAATGGAGGAAAAAACAACTGTCCGCGGGTGGGGAACGATCCTACGTCTTCGCATTACGCGTGCGATACTCTTACCATTGAGCTACCGCGGAACCGTTTTCCCATCCACTCTCTGGGGTATTTATGTTTTACAACTAAAACTAACCATGGGAGTGTGTGATTATGATTTCTTTCATTCAATTAGTTAAGTACAAGTAATTTCCCCTATGTTGTCCTTGGTGTCATCGTTTGTTGGATTCTTACGATATGATTAATAAAAATCGGGCACCTCGGTTCCCTTTGTTCTCGTTCATTACATAGCGAGGGCTCGAATCCGGCAACATTGATGCCTTCAGGTAGCATATGTAGGTTTATCGACCAGTTGCCATCAACCCCCCCCCCAAAAAAGAGAGAGAGAGAGAGATCACGTGCTCGTGACGCCTGCGGCAGGAATGATGTTTCACATCCGCCGCCTAGTTTTGTGAGTGTTGGCGCTGGCTAACACTCAGATGGGGGGGGGGGATCAGATGTCTGCTGTTCGCCCCCCCCCCCCTTACTGGAGACATAGTTGGTACTCCAGTGAACACAGCTACACGCTTGAGCATCCCCTGGAGGTCCTAGGTATAAGTGTGGTTGATATATGCGCAGCTCCGATACGAACAGTGCCCGCGTTTAGAAATCGCGACGTTATCTTGTCTTCGAGCCTTGCTACTGGGTCTACCCGAGGGCGAAGGTCCGACGTTGTGTCTGAGGAATTCCTTCTGCCATGTATCGCACTGCAGCGCTTCCATGTGTCGTACATACTCGTGCAGTCGTAAAAAAAACATTAGTGAAACTGCTGCGCCTTGCCGTTGAACAGAATCAGAAAAGTACAACACAGGTCTCTATCTTCTTATTATTGCTATTACAATGTGGCAGCCTACATTAAAATCAAAGTTCATCCAAAGTCAAATGCACATGAGTACAGGAAGTGGACGAGCGGTAAACGAATAAAGTAAAGCAATAAATGTAAACACGGATATATACTTTCTTCATGATATCTAGAAAGCGTCAATGAAGTTCTGAACTGCCGGTCGAGCGTTTGTGCTCAGCATTTTGTTGAGTAGCATTGGAAGAGCGTATAATAGAAACTTTATTGGAATGGCAAAGATATTAAGGAAGGGTGATCGGAGCGTCTCCGTCCAGGACCCCACTGGCCTCTGCCGCCTGCCTGACCTGGCTAATTAAAGACTTTTGTCTTGGAAGAGCGTATAGGATATTTTCTTATTGCATAGTTTGTTCCGGGTACCGAGTCGCGTAAATAATTGTTCTTTTTGCTAGCGACGCATGTTGTAATAGTGTTGTGCACGGTGGTGGTGTTGGGTGGCTGCCACGCATCGTTTTTCGATATGCAAGAAAAAACCTCAGTTCGTAAATGTTAAATATGCTCAAATGCGCGCACGTGGAAACGACTCGGTGTTTATTTAAGAGGTAGGTCATAGATATCCCTTCTAGCTCTTTTTTGTAACGTGTATATTACTTTCTCGTAGTCGCTTCCTGCAGTCTACAGGATTAACTAAATTAAATTTTGGGGTTTTACGTGCCAGAACCACGATCTGATTATGACGCACGCAATAGTGGGGGACTCCGGAAAATTTAAACCACCTGGGGTTCTTTAACGTGCATCTAAATCTAAGTGCACGGGGTGTTTTCGCATTTCGCCCCCATCGAAATGCGGCCGCCGTGGCCGAGATTCGATCCCGCGACCTCGATCGTGCTCAGCAGCCCAACACCATAGCCGCTAAGGGCCTGTACACGCTCGAGCCGCCCATCGCCGCAAGCCGCATCGCACGCGGGCGGTTCAGTGGTGGCGGGCGGTTGGAGCAACCAGGCACAAAATTCAATTCACGCTGGGACCGGCGCGAGCGGTACTAGGGTGCCTCGATGCCAGCGCCGCCGTTCAGGGTGGTGCCATCCTTTGACCGCACCCGCGCCGCCGCTTTCTCGCTGCGACGCCATCTTGAGTCACAGCGAGCGGTTGCGAGTGCTTGGTGCGGGTGCTTAGTTCGAGACACAGTGCGCGCGGATGCTTCGCTGACGCTTCTACTTGCTGGACAGTGTTCAGCCGCATGAATTACAAGCTTGTCAAGTGCATCGAGTCGACATGACGGGCTGTTGTGTTTGTAAGTGCACCGGATCAACGCGTAAAGGGCCTCGTTGTTTACGCTTCCCCCGGGACCCAGAGCGAAGGAAGAGATGGGAAGCCCAAGTAAAGCGGTTTCACTGGAAGGCAACCGATAGCTCCTACATTTTCGAGGTAAGTGTCAAGAAAGTTTAGACTATCGCATCGTGTTTTTCATTTAAATAAGAAAGTATTCTCTGATCCTCGCTCACGTACCTACGTTCGCTCACGAACTAAGCACTGCACCGATGCTGAGTAGCCTATGGTTTGCGAGCGCGCGTCGCATAGGCTTTTGCTGTTTTGATCGGCGCAGTCTATGCGAGTAGTACCCTTATTTTAAGAACTGACGAAAATGCTTCGCCGCGAAATAGCCTTACATTAGCTACAAATCGTCATGTAAACCACCTATTTTACTTTTTCACTGGAAGCACACATCGTGTGTCTCTTGTGTTTTTTTTTCCCTCAGTTTCTTTTTTCGCTACTCGTTATTTGGGACTAAAGAACGCAGTGCTTCTTCTGGGGAGAGCGGCTGTTGTGTGCGTGTCAAACGAAGCATTGTGATTTTCTCTATTCTCAGCAGATATCTTGCGGATCTCAGGTTGTTACGTTATATAGCTGATTTTTAGACGAATATATTTGTAGCGTGGTGCTCGTAAGCCGATGGTCATTCGTGCTCATTCCCGATCGTAGTGGGTACTGTGACGGTCTTTAAATGCCTGTGCACGGTATGCCCAGGTGTAGTAGAGTTAAGGGGCATCATGGGACCGAAATGTTTCGGCGCTTTCTGGCATGTGTCTCCCTAGCAAAAATTCTAATACAAAAACTAATAGCCTATTAGGTTATTGACATTAATACAGTCTATTAGGTCTATTAGTGTATTAGTCTAATAGATATTGGTGTATTAGTCTAATAGTCCTATTAGTCTAGTAGGTCTATTAGTGTATTAGTCTAGTAGGTCTATGAGTGTATTAGTCTAATAGGCCTATTAGTGTTAGTCTAATAGATCTATTGCTGTGAAAGAAAATGTTGCAATGCACCAGATAACGAAAAACAGGTAAAATTGCTAGAAGCATTTATTAGCACAGCATATCTTTTTACAGATTCCTCTTTCGAGATCTTCGTCAGGTCAGCAATCTGCTTTTCGTTGACTTCGACCAGAGGACGTCCTTTTGATGAAGTGGTTAAAAAAAACCTGGGCACAAAAATACACACATCTAGATACACACACAGTTGAAAATACACACACAGTTGAGAGCAGGGGTGCTAGTTCTCCCACGAAACGTTTAAGCTTGCAATATTTGCTTCCAACTTAGAATAAATGCGGCTCGCCAATATTTTAGGACAGTTGATATATGCTAGCTCAAAATATTTATCATAATAAACAATGATGTTACCTGACATGACAGGACAATTACAAAGCACACAAAATCAACATAACATGTGTGTTCCATCGAAACTGTAGACTCTAGACAGAAATCTTGCACATCGTTGTCGGAAACGGGCATGTTATTGCTGCAACGCACACAGCAATCGGCTCGACGGCACTGTACTTACGTCCACCATCAGGATTAAAAAAAAGAAGAAGAAAACACTTCATACTGTACTACAGAAGCATAAATAAGAAGTATAATTACCTCGAAATAGTAAATCGGCGCCGGGGAAAACGCTGCACATCGATGCACGTTGATAGATCCACAAAGCCGCGAAGGACAGGGGTAAAACAGTTGCCTTGCGTTGTTTTGAAGTATTAACTATCCAAATATATTACTGCACGAATGAGATTGCGCAGGTGCTAACACCACGGGTTCCTTAAAAACACATCGTTCATTCACTAACACCCACGCCTCGCGTGACGCCTTGCCTCGAAAAGGCAGCCGCCATGGCGCACGTGCTGTGCGCAACTACGGCTGGCTACGGTCGCAGTTTTATGTCCTTCCCGCCCGCCGTGTTCCCTTCTCTGCGATACTGCTCTTTGATGTCAATAAATATTACGGCCTTTTACATGCGGTATCAAGTTAGCAATTTAGGTTAAAAGTTTAACATTTACTTTTTGCGCACTTCAACAAAAAATACGACACTGACGAAACGTCAGCCTTGGAGATTACAGCTGGTAATTCGTGTTTGTTTGTTTTTTCGTTTTTTTTTCGTGGGGAAGTATTCGCTGTGCTGTAAACACTAGCTGTTTCCTCAACGACTCATCGTGACGACGAGACTCAGTGAAGCAAAATTGGCAAGACCATGTAGGCGCACGTCGCTTTTGTGTATGTCGCCGAGAGATGCAGTTTCACTAGCTTAGTACGCTGACACTAATGCAAACGTGCAAACGCAGTCTGCTGCACATTTGTACAGCAGGATTTTTAATTATTCAGTGATTAAATAGAAACACCTCTCCATGCAAGCAAGCAGTCCGCTAGTCAATTTTTGCGTCAACTTTCACCAGCAAACACGAGCTGTGGAATCCAGCAATACATGTTGTATCAGACCAGCAACAATCTGTATAAGGCCAATAGGACCTATTAGTCTAATAGAGATACTAGTAGACACGCAACACTTTTTGCATAAAACTAATAATTCTAATACACAGGGCCTATTGATCTTATAGGTCAGCTAATATCACGACTAATCAGTACTATCACGACTAATCACAGCTATCAGTACGACTAATAGAAATTTCTATTGGTCTAATACAAAACTGATACATATAATACAAAACTGTATTAGACCAATACAAACTTCTATTAAATTTTTATTAGTCTAATACAAAACTATACAACCAATACAAAATTGTATTAGACTAATACAAACTTCTATTACAATTTTTGCTAGGGCTGTATTAGCCTGTGCATTTCTTCGAAACGTGTGAAGCGAGGTAACACAGCATTACTTCTGCGAAAATTTATTTTTAAGCACTGTAATGGGTTCTCTGTATTTACAAGGCAACTTTTCATATCAATAATCCATTTTGTTGTTTTACTTGTACTTAGAAACACTTTGAAGAGGACCAGTACGAGGGAAATCGACAGGATGGGCGCCGTCTGTTAAAGTCAACAGCCCTACATCATCATGGACTATATTTTCGAAGTGAAAAACATTGCTAATCTGTATTTGACTGTCTTAGTTTCATTTACGGTTTTTGTACGCGATATGTATGCAGTGTTGTTTATTTTTTCAATGTAGTTATCAGTGTTCTAATGGTTATTTATAAAATGTTCTGTACTCGCCATCGATGTGTTTGGCTGATGCGACGTATTCGATGGTAGCTGATGTATTCTGGCTGGATATCTTGATTAATATTACCCGCGGTTGCGTTTTCTTGTTTGTATTCCTGTTTTCGATTTATATTGTGTATAATAAGGTTGATGTACTCACTTGAACCACCCCCTCCCCCATGTAATGAATAAATTTAAAAAACTCTCCCTATCCCGAATTGTGTGTGTCGAGCCTACCTTGCGAACTTTTTTTTATCTCGTCTTTCAACATAACCTTCAGGCGCCACACAGTACATATATTTTTCATGTACATATCTCTTTCATGATTGATTGTACTAGACATTATAAGTAAATGTATTTTGTGCATTGTTTAGTTTCTTGTGTGTACTACGCAAGATTGATACAGACAAGTTACTTTACATGTTTCTCTACAGCACTAACTAAACCTTATTTTCACATCGCAGTTATTTTTACACCAGCTTAATCCTGTCAGCATACAGTTTTGTGGGCAAAAAAAAGCAAAATTGCGCGTAGATATTGTCAAATAATTGCAACGAACGCGAAGAGCACGCGCAACGCAAAGGAAACTAACCGCCGTGGCCGAGTGGCTGGCTACGGTAAAGGAGGCGTGACGTGTAAACCAAAATACAACAGCGAAAAAGAAAAACTTCCACACACAGGGGGTCGCAAACCTTATATACCAAGCATCGAAGTGCAAAAAAAATAGTGCGTATTTCAAACATACACACGACATATTAAATGTAAATTGAATTAGGCAACTTGGGGCATGTTCCCGGCGCCATACATTTACGTCTTGGACCTTCGACGAGTTAACGGCTATTGGTTATAAAGATGTGCAGATGCGATACCGATAAAGAAATCCTCATCAAGGCAAAGCACTTGGAAGTGCGCCGCGAGTAACACTATTTATGAACGCAAGCGTAGCTGAGTCTCAGCTCGTGTGACTCAATATGGCGGCGCCAGCGGGGTTGTCTCCACCCTGGACGGCGGCGCTGGCCATCGAGGCACCCTAAGCGGTACCGCGTAGCGGTAAAGAGAGGAGACCGATCCTCAGGTCACGTGGTTGCAAAAGTCACGTGACCAAGTAGGCTAGGCACTTGGGTATTTCTCTGCCTAAAATATAGGGAACGCCTAGGTACAACTGGTGCCCTGAAATATTCGAAAATGGCATAACTGTGGCTGCTGTGAAGGGATCGGTACTGTTCCTAAATAAACGCATCACTGTTTTGATGATCCAAATATAATCTCACTATCAGGGAGGGAGCAGTCTACCTACGCTGCGCTCCGCAACACCCCAACGACCGCCGCTGTATCAAACGCGAGCAGTATCCGCTTGCGCAAGAGCGGACGCTGGCATCGTCGGCGGCCGGACGACTAATAAGTCTTGATACAAAATGCAAAAAAAAACAAATTTCAAGATTCGAAAAAAAAGACAAGGAGTTAAAGGTGGGATTAGAACACACGCCCAGAAGACCGCACTAGAACCTCAGCGCAGCGCCTTAAACCACTCGACCATTCTAACAACACGAACTTCATAGAACACGCAGCACTATTTATCCCATAGGAGCTCAGTTTACGACATTTGTGGAATTACGGTATCTTTAGAAGCAATCGTTTTCAGTTATGTGCTACAGGAGTGTTGCGGAACAATAACAGCTATTCTTATTGTTCCGTGGGGTACACTGCAGCATGCAAAGAGCGATAGAGTGATTGTGTCGGCACGTCGTGCCACCATCGCCGTGCCACGTCGTGCATATAACTTGTCACAAAATTTGCAGCAAAGCATCACGACGCGCGAAGTAGACAAAGCGGTCCTAGGCGTAGCGTTTTCACAGCTGTCGAACTCAGTGCGCAAGGCGGCCATAGAGGCGGCGGCGAACGTGGGCGACAGCATGCGAAGCTCTAGGTACAGCGTACCCTAGGGCGGCATTGCATATGACGGCTTTGTTTTCCCTGTTCCTTGAAGCGGAGAATTCCCTGGAAAATGGCGTTTCGAGGTTACTTTTAACCGACCAATGAAAACGAAGATCAGTCTCCTGTGGATACGGCCTCCGAGCGGTACCGTACGCATGCGCCCTCTGGCTGGCAAAACAGATAACCAGCGACTGGCAACATGCAACAGCGCGGTCGCAGCGTTTGTGTGCTGTCGACCAGCAAAATTTTGGACCCAGACCGGATTTTATTATTACGTTTGTTTTCTTATTAGTTAATTTTCTGATTAGTTAGCTCGAACGGTTCGCATGTGCCGGCATCCGCACTCCGATTTGGGGACGCGACGTCTGTTGAGAGCTGGCAACCGAGAGGCGAGGCAAAGATGTTCGTCGCACGACCTACTGTACTACTGACCATAGCCTCCTCGATAACTCTGTGCCTGTCAAACGGCGCTCGATCGGCCGTCGCTTTCCCCTCTCCCTATTGGTAGTTTCCACCGAGAGATGGCGCCACCGACGTTGACTAGCTCATGACTCCTGCCGTGTGCCCGCGTCTCCTTCTCTCCGTTACCTCCGCTGGGATCGCAAGTCGGGTGCATTGTTTTTGTCGGTTTTTCTCGTGCAGTACGGTCAAACCTTGCAACGTTGGTGCGGTCCACGCATTTTAAACCTTCTTGGGTGATCGTGGACCTGAGCTTAACGCTGAGCGACCGGGATTGCTAGATGCTTTTGACATGCGATCACGTTATTAAAAAAAAAAAGAAAAAACCTTCGAAGAGGTCACGCTCTTTCACAGACATCATATGCGGGTAAAGCACCGTGAACTTCTTCACGTGGATACATATGTAACTTCGAGCAACGCATATATAGTGACAGAAGCGCCCTCGGGATTTTGTATGTCTCAACTGTTTGCATCTCGGGATTTTTTTTTTTTTTTGTACGTCTGAACTGTTTGCATCTCGGGATTTTGTATGTCTGAGCTGCATGTATCGTTGAACAAAGCGTGTGCAATAAAATATTTGCTCGCATATTGCTTATTCAAGGCATGCGGCGCTTTTTCTATAGGTCCTCAAATATTTGTTTCTATTTTTCCTGGTCGCCAAGGCACACAGACGTGGTAGAAAGTGCAAAGGTTTCTGGGTATAAATATTCACGTCGGCCACAACGCTCATCTCGTGCAAAAGAACTTGGGGAAAACTTGTCTGAAAGTCGTATATATAGTATGCTACTAACGTGCGCCGAGGCCCGAAGGACGGCTCACTATAACAATGAAGGAAGAAGAAGAAGGACGGCTCACTATAGAGCAGCGTCGCAAGCAGTTTTTGACAAGATATTGCTGTAAGAACGCTTGCGACTTGCGTGTTCTCTGCACTTTACTATGATAACTAAGAGCGTATTAACCACAATAAACAAACTCGGGCTTTCTTTTTTTTTTCTTTTTTTTTTTTTGCTACGTGCGACGCGCAATCCACTTTGACGCTGCAGTTGCTGCAAGTGCGCTCGCACTTTCACAGACTGTATTCGAGACACTACCATGGTGCTCCACAGCGTTATAAACATGGCTCTGGTCACCCAGTGGATCGTTGTTCCACCATCACAGCACTTAAAACCGTCGGCGTCGCGCCCGCCGCGCAGACGGGAGGCGCGGTAGGCACTCTACGTCGGTGGCGCCCTCAGCGAAATGAGCGGCGGCAGTTTGCAACTCTGCCGACGGCGCCTCCCTATTAAATAGGCACAGTTTATCGAGGAGGCTATGTACTGACCTGACCAGCGAGCAGAACGCCAGCGCGCCTGTTCTAGCTCATATTTCCGCCACTACGAGCCTTATGGCGCTACTAGTTACCCCATCTGCGCCGCACGTCTGCTCGCGCCAAGCGGCGATGTTTGCGTGTTTGCGGCGATGTTGCACTTTGTACGACTAAGAAAAGGAGCAAAAGTACGTTGATTGAGCAAAATCAACAATAATGTCGCACTGCTACGTGACTTTGTGTAAATCACGGCAGGGTAAGATGCCTGGCATACACCTTACATTGAGTTCCCGCTTTACGCACCTGGGTGAAAAAATGGATCAAGGCGTGCAATTTCTAGAAAAGGTGAGGCTGCCCTAGTGTTATTTGGCGTACCGAAAATGCAGCTGCATGCCTTAAATTGTTATACGTAGGTGTTATGTGAATACAGAGATGTGCCCGTACATTTATTGTCACTTAATGGCATTTCCCGAATACCTTCGCCACCGGTATCAAATTTGCATCGCGAGCATGCGAGGCAAGGGTTGCAAAATATTTTTGCAACAAAAACCAGAATATGACATAAAGACGGATGGTAAGATGTACTGCTTTCAATGAATAAATGAACAACTTTATTTGTCAGGATTAAAACCCTGCAGGATCTGCGGGGGTGGGATGGTGACAGAGACATCTACTCGTGGTAGAGCCCCATCACCTCCACGGTGCAGCGCAGGACGTCGTCCTGCAGACCAGGTTCGCAGCTGCCTAGGGCAGCCCCCCCCCCCCCTCCCAGCTCCATATAGGGGGCAGGGGGCTGGTCGAGGCATTCTAGAAATATGTCGTTATTACAGTTAGCAAAATGGGCTGCACAAATATAATCAGTAACGGATTCTCCTTTACTGCTTCCAATACTTATATATTCATTGTACCCTAGGTGCATTGTACCCTATAGTTGCCGTACCAAAAGCGAGCCGCATGTAATCAGCAAAAAGAAAGTGAACCGAAGTGCACGTAGACCCGTGAGCAAAAGTATACGGACCAGGGGTTGCGCGATAAAGCCGATTTTTTCCTCCGCCTGTGAACGCAACTTGAAATTGAGAACTGCAGTCCAAACTTGGCATTGCGAACTTTTCAGTGTACCCATTAATTCCAGTTTATGGTTATTAATCACGAAGAAATGAAGTTTTTTTCGGCGACCCTGTGGTCCGCATACTTTTGCTCACGGGTGTACGTTATAACGTCGAATTTTATGCAGTAAATAAACGGTCCTCGGTCGTATAGGTTACGCGCGTCGCAAAGCCTATCACAGAACGACAAGTTAATTATTGGCAGAAACAGATGCGCCACTAATCTTCAATGAGAGTTAGAAGATTGCGGTTGATGGTGCCCACACTTGCACACTGCATGGGCCTTGGAATTTTATCGCAGATTGTAGACTTTCTTGAACAGTAGAATGCTCCTTAGACACTCTCCGGGACCCAAAATATCTGTTAAAGAGTCTCGAACAAATCTAGCAACATAAAAACATTCAGCGCCAGCAAAGAAAGAAAAAAAAAGAAAAATTAAACTGCCTTCCAAGCGACCTGCTGGAAATAATATTTATACAGGCGGGCTCTACTGAAGCGCGCATAATATGGTTCGTTAAGCTCGTGCACGACAAATAAGCCCATTTCTCACTTGCACGGTCAACAAAACAAAGAAAGAAACGTGCGCAACATCAGTAATTTGCTGAAGAACCGAATAGTACACCAGTCTTGGTGCAGTTGCTTCTTTTGTAAATAAACGCTTTGAAATGTTGGCTGAAGTGCAGATAAACATTCTCACTACCACAACCATTACAATAACTCAAAATATGCCTGTAATTGAGCACGTTGCGCGAGTGAAGCACTTGTAGAGCGCGCCCGCGTGTGCTGTAACCATTGCCCGTCGATGCTCGGGTGGGGTAACTCGAGCGCCCCCTTAGCGGCGAACTCTGGAACGAGAACCGGCGCAGTCAGCTCCGTAGAGAGCCGCCAGCTGAGCAGGTCAGTATATACAGTAGGTCGTGGTTCGTCGCCAGTAGTACGGTGGCTAGAAGGGGGATGTGGGAGCAACGCAGCCGTCGGAGAGCGCGGCGCGTGTTGCAGTGATTCATGATGCCGAGTGGTGGCGCGCGCGTCGACACTAAGATGCCTCCGCTGTAGTTCGGCTGCTGCCGGAGCTAGCGAGTGCGCTCGGTTTGCATGGTTCTGTTCGGTTCTTTTAGCTCCACGGCTCATTTCTGTTTGCATTCACGTTGTGCAGTTGCACCTCCTTGTGGTGACAATAGTTTTACACGTTGCCATGCCGTAAGAAGCTATGGCAAGTCGCATGAAACGACAGACGCACTGTTTTGCGCCGGGCTGCACAACAGGCTATGTTTCTGCTTGAAAAGCAGAAGAAAAAAAAACATCCCTTTCCCCGGTGCCTGATGACGATGAGGCACTTAAAGCGTGGCGGCGGCCCGGGCCCCGTGCATATAAGACCTTAAACAGGACTTGGAAGATCTGCGAGCTGCACTTCGAACCCCAGTTGAATCATCTACAGGGTGTCCCAACTATCATGTAACAACATTCAAAAATATCCTAATGCCCCGTAGGTGGACAGAACCAAGGCTATGTTGTTTGCCGTCGCTTGTAGATACTCCGATTATTTTTTGCATTCCGCTTAATTTCATAATTAGTCTTAATTAATCAACTTCTCGAATATTACAATTAGATGAAAAGTGTCAATGTGAAAATTGTAGAACTTAATAAACTACCGATACAACTTTCTTTTGCTCAATACGGGCTACATAAAAGTGTTTTTCTGAGCATGAAAGAAGCCAGCGAATACACGCAACGCGCCTCGAGCGGCCAGTCGCACGGCAATTTTGCGTGTATTCGCGGGCTTCTTTCACGCTTGGAAAAACACTTTTATGTAGCACGTATTGAGCAAAAGAAAGTTGTATCGGTAGTTTATTAAGTTCTACAATTTTCACATTGACACTTTTCATCTAATTATAACATTTGAGAAGTTGATTAATTAATGAAGACTAATTATGTAATTAGGCGGAATGCAAAAATAATCTGAGTATCTACAAGCGACGGCAAACAACATTGCATTGGTTCTGTACAGCTACGGGGCATTTGCATATTTTTAAATCTTGTTGCATCATAGTTAGGACACCCTGTATAATGGATCATATAATCAAGTGCTGTATGTCGTCCTTTTGAGTATTCTTCATGTCCCCGCCGTGATAGTTCATCAGTGACTAAAATAGGTTTGTTTACTTAACTCCTATGTGGAATGATTTCTAAAGCATCATATATTGTAATTAACCAATGTGACGAGCAGGATGCAGTGCATCGCAGTAATATGTCCTAAGGAGCTCTTCACTGCGAGCCTAGAAATCGGTGCAGCTTTTTTTACCCACACCACTATCATAATGTTGGTCGCATTAGCTGAAATCATTCTTTTTTTCCCTCCCGACGATTCGGGAAAGCACGTGGAACGCGTGCGACCGAGACGAGCGAAAATATTTGTGCCGGCCGTGACGTGCCCGAATCTAATCCATTTTAACACTTCACCGCTCATCAGAGGATAGCAGCTATTCATTTATAGTCTCCTCTACTAACAAGGCACGATATCCATTAGCTTAACGCTAGTTATGTCAAATATGCGACCGCTAATTGCGAACAAAAACGCCCGCTTCGAAACCCGCGGCACCAACCGCCGTGCCTCCGCGCCCGGGGAGCCATCTTGCTGTCGACTGCAGCGCCACCGCTGCTGTCATGATTGCTTGCAACACTCCGCCGCCGCCGTTGCTCTCACCTCCCCCTTCTAGCCACCGTACCAGTAGAGTTAGAGAGGCTAGAAGGTTTGACTAACCTTTTAGCCTCTCTAGTAGAGTGTACTAGACAATGGTCGAGTGGGCCGAACAGCGCTCTGCCGCTGAGGCGCCGCGTGTGGAAAAATAGTGCGAGGGCGCTGCGATCGAACTGGATTGGGGCGGAGACGCGCTCCGCGGCATATTCAACGTATTGTCGCTGCGGGCGCCGAGGCCGATTGCGCATAGTACGCTCTTAAAATAGCGCTTTATTTCAACTGCAAATTTATGTTTAAACCATTTTGCCCAACATATATATTTGAGGCATGGATTATACAACGCGACGTCTTCAATTTTGCTGTCGTTGTCAAGCGCGTCGTCTGCTAGCGATCGCGCGTTCGCTACGCGGGCGCTGGCGGGCGCCCAGTTTTTCTCTCAGAAACTCTGTGCAGGGGTGCTATGCAGGATGCGCCGAGTTTCTCGTTCACCCGAGTTTTACCCGAGTTTGCTCGATGGCAGTCAGTGAACGAAGATAGCAAGGAACGTGCAATAACAGCAGGCAAAAAGAAATGTCGAGATAAATCCGCGTATGACAACATGAGCGCACCCTGCGCGGCACAGTGCTTCCGCGCTTCAAGCACAGAGGACTGCGCAACAAAACGCGCCAGCGCCGCGTATTGTTATCAACGTACTATCGCAATTTCGGAATACCGTCACTGCCCCGCTGTCTATCTGCACACTTGCCGTGAGCCGCTTGCCACGCCTTTCTCGGGCGCGTCAAGGGCGTGCTTCCTTTTTCGGGCATTATCTTTCTATCCTCCGTCGAATACGAACAGGGCACATGCGGTGCATTCTTGCACCTATACTTTCCCTCAATCGAATACTTTGAAATACAACAAATAAAATAACCGACATTTTACTTCTTAAAGTATCGTTTTTTTTTTTTGTTTTGAATGCTGTAAATTTGTGATGACAAACGGACATATAATGAATTATTAAATTTTGTACTTTTTTGCCGCGAGTGGCGACAGTGAGGCGAAAGCTTACAAGCGGATACATTCTAGAGGGTCACACGCACGAGGGAGTTCATGCGGTGAGCAGTCGCCAGGGGCGCGCAGTGCTATGTTCGATAAAGTCAGTCATGACAACGATCTGCCCATTCCCTGTCTAATAGGGGAATGGCAACGCAGCGCTGCGGCATGGCTGTTCACCGCAGGTGCTTCACTGCGGCGGCTATTAAGGCCGCCGCTTTACCAACTGAAACGACACTTTAGCCATAGAGACGGGAGCAACGGCTGTCGCTGCAAAATGGCTGTGCGGTATTCAGGGTCCGTAGTGACGCAGCACAATGAAAATGCACCAGTTTATCTGCATGCGCGAAGTCTCCGCGATGCATTGCGAACACGAGCGTGCTGCCCAGCGACACAGTTCGTCGCTTGTCACCGCTTGCCCATTGAAGGTGCCTCTGTGCGCATGTGCGCATAATTTGAGTGTGTTGTTCACTCCAATGTGCTTGCCGATTGCCTCTACTGCTGAGCTAACAGCGATCGCAGATGGATATCGTAACGACAGCGCAGCAATCGCATTTTGGTGGGTGAGGGCTCTTGTGTGCAGTTAGGAAATTAGACTTCGAGCGCAGGAAGGTGTTGCAATGGTTTAGTGTGCCGTGCTTGTGATGACAAAATGCCATTGCACTGGGTGTGTTTGCGCTGACCGCTGACCGTGTTTGCTGCACTATATCACTGACAGAGCAGCCATCTCAAATGACAGCTGCGATACGTTGTCGTTGGAAAGCACTACGCACTGCTCAAGATCGTCGTCCACCACGGCGCATCGACGCCTTGCAAGCAGCTACAGTGACGTGCGGATAATTATTTGCTGTGCGCTACGTAGCCACAACGCAGGCAATGAACCGTGTTGTGGGGTCACCACAGCCCAAGAAGACATATGCATAAGGCAGCGAAAGTCGACGCTTTTTTTTTCTTTTTTTTTATAGTGGTGCTGAGTACATCACCGATGACAGTGCGTTGTGCGTGTTTTATTTCGCCGGTCAAGATTGGTAATGCCTCTCAGTTCCGCACCACGTCGCTGTTGTCGAAAAATAAGTTGGGCGTGGCCCAACCATGGTGGGCGCGCACAAGAGTTACATGCCTCGCTCGGGGCGTGACGTATGGTTTTGATTGACACGCGAACTCGGGCCAAACTCGTACATCGCGAAACCCCCCTCGAGTTAAACTCGGGAGCATGGCGGCTGCAGCAGCAGCCTGTGTCATCGCATCCAGCGGCGGCAAGCGTCAATATTACCATCTGGACCCGTTCAGCTACATGACTGACGTAGACTTTCAGCGTCGTTTTTGCCTTTCCAAAACGTCAGTGCACTGGCTGTGTGACGAGTTAGGCGAACGCCCTTGTCTGCGGAGACTGCGTGGCGGGCATATTATGCTTTCCGAGCACAGACTGATGTGACTAGGCTGCGGAGGAAAAGTTCGTGCGATCGCTTCGGCTCTCTCCGGTTTCAAGCGCTGCTCGTCCACCGCGCCCTAGCCCCAGGCCAGGTCCGGCGTCGTCATCGGAGTACTGGGGCACCTGCGAGCACCTGGGGTTCAACCCGGGCCAACCAACCTGCGTAGGCGAAGTGGTCACATTATATTGGAAGACTCAGAATGGAAGCCGGGCTGCCTTCCGATGCAACAGGTGCCGAAATCAGTTTTCGCAGTTACACGGTAAAGCTGCACTGCACGGTCAGAGAGGCGAAGGACGTTACTTCGCCAACACGGACCGCCTCGGCCGTCCGAACGACCACCTCTCCAGGCGGCAAATGATTTGGCTCACGTACTGCGTGAGCAAAAGCGTAGACATATGGCTGTTGAAGGAGATGACCGGCGACTTGTTTCCTCTATAGGAGCACACCATCGCCGACAGGACGAACTACCCCCGTAAGGTCGCGAGGGACGAGCTGCTGGCGCGACCTCCACTTGGTACCCCGGGTAGATAGCGCAAATTGATGAGTGCCTTCTTCGCGGCGAGCAAAAGTATACAATCGAGGCCGCCTAATGACGGGCGACAACTTTCCGCCACCCGCCAAAATTACGGCGGTGGTAAAGTTGGGGGCCCATGGGTCTTCGGCATGTTCTGCGCGACCAGAGGGGTGCTGCGACTTTCAAAGTCGACCGACGAAAGGCGGCGCGCCATTATTGCAGCCAATGTTCAACCGGGGACCATTATTCATAGTGACGAATTGGCCGCATACAAATGTATCCCAAATTTAGTGGATGCTAACGGGGCTATGCCTCAATCCGCATTGGTAGACAGTCAACCCCGTCACGGGCGTTCACACGCAAAAAAAAAAGAAAGTTATTGTCAAAAAGTGAAGCGCTCCCTCGTCAGCGATGGGTACAGGGTAACTGCACCGATGCTGGAGTCCCACCTGGGATGCATGTGGTGGCAGTCAACATCCACGTGCGCTGCAAAGACCCTTTCGTGCGTTTGTTAGAAGCCACTGATCGCTCGGGCTAGCCACTACAAAGACTTATTCCTGCGGTTGTTAGAAGCCATCGCTCGACGCTTGCCAGTATGGAGGTGTATCGCAAAGTAAAAGAAAATAAAGCGTAGTTTTCTGACCCTTGTATGTGTGCTTTCCGGCATTCCTGTGTGCTTACACGGTAAGCGCACGGCAAACCACTTATGCGCTAGCCGACGCTCACTTCGTCTTGTAGCTGGATGCGCGCGCTACTCGCAGCTTTACTTTAGCGCGAGCAACGAGCGATCTGTTAAAAGCCCAGTGTGAAAACCAGGCGCCCACCAATCTCTGCTCGGAAATGGGAGCGCAAGCACGTAGCGAGCCGCACCAATCCAATCTAGAGCAAAGGAGCAACGAGTGATCTGTTGGAAACCCAGTGAGAAAAGCAAGCGCACACCAATCGGTGCTCGGAAATGCTAGAGCAAGCACGTATCGAGCCGTGCCAATCGAATCCAGAAAAAAAAGAGGGGGGGCGAGCGTCCCCTCGTGGCATAACGCGAAACGTATTTAAATACAATTTAGTCTAATACACATTCCGTGTACATCGTGGAAACATTAAAATGCTTACAACCCACATTAATGTGACTAATATTATTGTACTGAATGAATTTATTTTATAACTTGCTTGTGCCTGTATTGCACTCGGTGGAACGACAAACAAGTGAAAGAAGGCACGACCATGCACCGACCGTATGATCACGTGAGCCCCAGTTTGTCGACCGCCCATATGGCAACGCCCAAGGGATAATAGCCACCCAGAGTGAATCTAGATTAACCAATGAAACTGGAGGCGTGCCGATGGACAAACTACGTCTTGTTATCATTTGTTCTTTGATCTTGGGGCGTCGCCAGAGCTCGTGAAGATCCCGAGTTTCGCCAAACTCGGGGCATCCTGCATAGCACCCCAGTACATTTTTTAATGGTTTAGTTGCTTCGGTGCGCCCATGACTCTTGACGGCCGGTGCCAAATGTAGTTTTAGCCAGGTGAACTGCTGTTTTTACCACTGGTAAAAGTAACTGGCATCTCCGCACCATGAAGGCTACGTAAGAAAATTTTACTATTGATATCGTGTCATTTTACACGCGCTTCTTGTTGGTGGATTTTGATCAGGGCCAATGATCGAAGAACACAATATATATATATATATATATATATATATATATATATATATACCGGGTGTTTCAGCGAACACTTTCAAAAACTCTTAAAGGTTGCCTGTGGCAGATAGCACAGTTCTAGTTCATGAGCTGGCCTACTCGAAAAGGCGGACATTACTTGCACAAGAAATTGAAATGCATAATCGACTAATTAGCAAAAATTCAATAATTAAGTTTTTAACTAATTACCTGATGGCCCATATTGCAATTTACAAATTGTAGCCGTAGAGTTCGCCAGGCGGATCCACTTGGAACGATTTCTCAGGATGACACCAGTTTTGAGATATTCATTCCAGAATTTTGTGGAGAAATGCATTGGTGTTCCAGTTAATTTTGTGCTTCAATGCAAAAAGCGACGTTTTGTTAAGAACCTAACTGGAACGCCAATGCATTTCTCCACAAAATTCGGGAATTAATATCTAAAAACTGGTGTCGTCCTGAGAATTAATTCTAAGTCGATCCGCCTTGCGAACTCTACGGCTACAATTTGTAAATTGCAATATGGGCCATCAGGTAATTAGTTAAAAACCTAATTATAGAATTTTCGTTAATTAGTCGATTATGCATGTTAATGTTTTGTGCAAGTCATGTCCGCCTCTTCGAGTAGACCAGCTCATTAACTAGAACTGTGCTATCTGCCACAGGCAACTTTTAAGAGTTTTTGAAAGTGTTCGCTGAAACACCCTGTGTGTGTGTGTGTGTGTGTGTGTGTGTGTGTGTGTGTGTGTGTGCGCGCGCTAGTGTCATTGATATACTGTACGACGCGGAATAGTCATTTTCGTTCGAATGTAACGCATGACAGCACTATTGAAATCTCAAAGGTGAGTCACTGCATGCAAGTGAGGACTGTTATTCCGAATGATTTTGCGGCCGGAGAGTCTTAGCTGTTGCGTATAGGCGCAGTTCCTGATAGAATTTACGGACGGGTGTTAATAAGTCCTGCTTAACAAGTTCCTAGCTCTCATTCAATATAAACGCCCCGTTTTGGGGCAGCCTGTAAATCTGCTAACTTGATTCAGACTAGGAAAACTTTGTTTGACAGTCTCACCATGTTTGCAACCCATTAAAACTGGGTTGCCCATGTGATACGTACACTTATCTTCTTCAACGAACGCAACAGATCTGCACATATCTCTGCGTGTATGTGAGACATGCCGTTCCTTTAATTGTTTCATTAGGGTCGTTATGATAGTGCACCGAATAACTGAACGCAGCCGTTTATAATATACAAGCTGCAGAGTGGAGCGGTCATACATTCGGGAACGGCATTACATTTCTGCATGCATGCATAAATGTAATGCCGTTCCCGAATGTATGACCGCTCAACTCTGCAGCTTGTATATTATAAACATGAAATATAGAATAAGCATAACATGTTTTTCTCGGAAATCAGACTCGAGAATAATTTATGTTGTTTACACCCCCAGAAATAAGCCGAAGAACACAGCCACCTGCTTTTTTCTTCTTTTAATATAAGCAAATTCTTCGGTTTTACGTGACAAAACCACGATATGATTATGAGGCGCCCGGTTTAGTTTTTGCCACCTGGGGTTCTTTAAAGCGAACCTAAATAGATGTACACGAGTCTTTTTTCATTTCGTTCCCACCTGGATTGAACCCGCGAGCTCCAGTTTAGCAGCGCAAAGCCGTATCCACGATATAGGCACTATAATTAGGCTACCGCGCAGGCTTTCTTTCTTTCTTTTTTTTAAGTATCGTCTGAAAAAAAAAATTCCACGTACGGCTTACGGCCAAAGATTAGCATATAGAATGGTTAACTATAAAACCGGTTTCGGCGCTCGAGGTCCGACTGCAATAAATAACCCCGTAGCAATTACTCCGCATTCTGTTACGCGAGAAAGGCGGAAACTTGAATGGAATGTTGCACTGCAGTTTACTCTTTTTTTTTATATCTAAATCAATGCTTCCTGTAAATCTACAAGGCGCCGGATGGGGCAGATATGCTTTACTTGTTTGAAACGGCAAGCAGGAAGGTTACATATGTCGCTTCGTCTGCGTTTCGCAAGACCTACTGATAGAAAACTATATGCGTAACAATACACACGAGAGATACATGCTGCTTTAAGAACGAGAAAAGTATTTTTTCTCCAAAGGGAACCGTACAATAACATAGTAGAATGAAAGCCGACACTGCGCCGCAATGCACGCGCACTCATCGAGCGGCATTAGAAAATAATAAAAAATAAATAAATACAAGAAAAAAATGAATTTATTCTTAAGGCATAACTGCATGTCATATGCATTATGAACCCCATTTGATTGGTCTGAACGCAAATACCAGCGCGCGAAGTTGTACGAATGACCCTGCCGAGCAGTATCGCCAGCAGTTTCCAACAGCGCGACCTTGATGCGGCCCACTCCACTTCGACCGCAGCGCCGCCCCAGTATTTTTCCACGTCGGGCGCCTCACTGCAAAGCATGCGCCGCCCCAGCCGCTCGTCCCAGTTGACCATATTCTAGTACACTCTAGTCGGCAGTTATCGTCAACAGCAGACGACACTGGCATATTTTTGTCGAGAGAGAGAGAGAGAGAGAGAAACACTTTATTTTCATGTTGGGTGGGGTGGTGAAAAGGCCCTCAGTCCAGAGCCTCGCTTGCGGCATTCTTCAGTGCAGCACCGATAAACGCCGCAAGGTACCGTTGGTCGTCGGTGATGGTGGCTTCTGTCAGCCACCCGGCATGGGGTTTAAGGGAAAGATTTGTAGGGGCAGGCAGGGGAGGTGGGGGTGGTCCACAGGACCAGAGGATATGGGATGTGTTCGGGTGTTCGCCACAGTGTCGGCACGGTGGGGGATCCTCAGGTAATAGCCCGCGGAGGAGGTGCATTCGAGCTGGCGTAGGGAGTGTTTCACTCTGGGCCTGACGGATGAGTACACCCTGGTCACGGGTGAGCTCTTTGCTAAGCTTAGGAAACTTTCGCCTTGCATCTTGATAAGGCCGCAGAAGCAGAGGAGCCCACCTTGTCGTCTGGGCTGGTTGCGGAATGTCGGGCGCCTGGTTCAGAGTCTCGCAGGCGAGCTGATTAGCTCTTTCATTTCCCGGCATCCCGTCGTGACCAGGTATCCAGATGATTTCTAAAGGCTCCTGTAGGTGCTCTTGCATAAGTGTGGAAATGTGCGCCGGGACATCGTTGTGCAACAATTTTCTGCAAGCCGCCATGGAGTCGGTAAATATGATTCGTGGGTAGGCTGATATTTTTTTTATTTTTGTCGACGTGGGTTCAAGTATAACGCCTCCTAAATAGTCTTTTTAGGAGGCGTTGGTTCAAGCTTCCGCGTCACGGCGAAAACGCGGCATTCTGTTCTGCGCCCGCATGTCTTGCGTTGGCGCGGCGACCCACCTTTCGATTCTCGAACACCGTGCAGTGATCTTACCTACGCCTTTTCTTTTTTCGTTTTCCTTTTTTTTAAATTCATTGCTACCACATAATGTTGTAGCAACATACATCGCTATGTACTCGGTTGTGTGCGGCGCGATGGCGCATTTTTTGTAGATGTGCTAGCGAAAGCTTGCAAGACCGCGCGTGCTCGCGAACACGCGTTTTTAGGCCAATGAACCAGGGATTTGTCGCAGCAACAGCGTAGCACGCTGAAGCGCCGCAGCGTTATACAGGGTGTTCATTTTTAAGTTTTAGAGATTTTTTAGAAATCATCTGTGGCAGGTAGCATAATTCTTATCATTGAGCTGGGTTATTCGATGAGGTGGACATTAGTAACACGAGAAATCGAAACCCATATTGAAATAATTAACAAAAATTGAGTAACGAACTTCTTAGTTAATTACTTGACAACACATATTGTATCCACTTGGGATGAATTTCCAGAATGACACCAGTTTGGAGATATGTGCCATCAAACTCGCCGTAAAAATGCACTGTTGTTCCACTTATTTTTTTACCAAAATGCTGTTTTATACACTGAAGCACGAAAGTAACTGGAATGCCTATGTATTTTGTCCCACACTTTGGGAAATATTATCTCGAAACTGGCTTCATCCTGGAAGTTCATTTCAAGTGGATGCGTCTTGCAAACTCACCAGCTATAATTAGTAAATTGCAATATGTGTCATAAAGTAATTAACTAACAAATTCATTAGTCACTTTTTGTTAGTTGAATACGTGTTTGCAGCCCCTTCACTACTTAGTCATACCTCATTCACATTTAAACAATGTACAGCCTGTTGTCAAAGTGCATACAGGCATGCTTCATCTCTCATCACTGGTGACAATCAAGGCCGGTCGCCTTGAGTCCGTTTGTTGCTGTCAACATCATCCATGCACGCATTCTCTTTTCATTCTTTTCCCTAGGTTAAAAATAATCTTGCAGAGGATGCAAGAAGTCAGTGAGCTATAGCAAACTACTCAAGTTGTTTGATTGAGTTGGGCATGGGCCAAATGTCGTTCATGTAGCGACAACCTAGCTAGCTAATACACAGCCACATTTTAAAAAAGTGATAATTGCATAGACTAACATAAACAGGTGCACAGTACCGGCATTTCATCTCAAAGCAAACCAAGATAATCAAGTGACTAAGCTTTGCAATGAGTCATTGGTCTCGCATGTGAAATGGTTGATATAGTAAGTGGTTTTACATTTGCCTTTCTTAATCAGTGAATCCTTAAACAGGTACATGACAATGAAATCAAATGCTGGCTCATATGGTGTGCAAGACACAAGTAGCAGAGAACATTTTCCATGCCTGCTGTCACACCAATTCCAACATGCTGCAGCTTGTAGGCAATGAATGCAAGTTCATTCTGTCAGTGCAACTTGCACCAACCTCTAATGAAAGAACAGATTGTCTGCATTATAGACAGTATTTCATTAGCACCATGTGCAGGGCAGCACAAGAAAGTAAGGGAATCTTTGTTCCCATTTTATTATTTTCATAACCAACAGATAGTTTCTTGGGTAGAGCTTTGTTACGAATGCACAGTATGTTCTGTGTTTTCATAACCAACAGATAGTTTCTTGGGTAGAGCTTTGTTACGAATGCACAGTATGTTCTGTGTAACTCTGCAATCTGGACGTGTTATATCATCATCCGGTCACTCCATAAGTAGTCAAACAAATGCAGATAGCCCCATGAGCACTGTGAAACAGAACACAGAAATTTATAGTTAAGAAGCCACAGTGACTCAGCCTCTGCGCAGAACATAAAATTTTTCCATGAGAAAAAAATGCGTAGTGGCAAATCAGGTACGCATTCACATGCACCGTACTAATCCATATATCACAAGTAATGTTTCACTCGTTCTCGTTTTGCTTGCAGTGGCACAAACCTTATTGCAGCATTCTCTGTGGAGTAAATTAACCTAACAAATCGCAACTACTTGTTGACTCTGTTAACATATATTAGCACCCAGGCTCTCTTGTATTCCTGCACACATCGTACAATAGCATGGCTATGCACAATCACCTCGTCCCATTCCTGTGAAATGAAGGTGGTGTATGTTTGTTACCAAAATGTGCTTGAAAGCGTAACTGTTTACCATTATTTAAGCCACTCAAAAGTAAAGATGGATGTTCAGCCTTGCTGGTGTGGCATTTCATAGGTTGTAACCCACTAGGATATTTTTAACCAAGCAATGAAGAAATTATATGGTCACGCCATACCATCAGTACGACTGAGGTGTTGCTTCCCCAAGGAGTCTCACTGCCACCTTTCCCATTTTCTAAACACTTTGCAAATACAAACTAGCACATGGTATGTAGTCACATTATATGCTTTCTGTATGCTTGGTGAAGTGCACCAAGCATTTTCTCACCCTTAAAACCTGGGCTAATGCTGCCTTTTTTTAATAATAATTATGCAATAACCTTACTGAATGCATTACTGTGAGAACAATAGCTGGCTTGACAGTAGCACTGCACACATACCCTCATACGACATTGCAGACATACTCTATAGAGGCTGGCCACAATCAGCGTAACTTTGAAAGCCCGCTGAACAGTGTGTGTATCAAATAAATGTCTCATCCATTGAGAGGTTATATATCTGTCTGTGATGTAATTATCAATTCAGAATACATATGGCACACGAACAGTACACAAGACAACACAACCAAGTTCCCGGTGAGCAAAATGAGACTTCATTAAGCACCACTATGGCTTGGGTGCCTCTTTGTGCATTGTACAAGTAAAGGTGGGCGAATGTAAATGTTTTCAAATACGAATTGAATAAAATATTATTTATCAAATATTCAATAGTCACATGACGACACACGTACCTGTAGTAGCAATATTTATTTCCATATAATTAGGTACCACACCTTAACTAGTGCAAAAAGAGAGATAAATATTGGGGAAAAAGGATAAGTTTTAAATGCAATACTACTAATTGTTATGTAAAAAATTGACATAAATAGTCTATCAACAACTTTAGAGCCTGGCTGCAAAGAAGCATTCCAAGAAAGAATGGCTGCTGAATGGCCAGCTTTTAAAAACATGCAATATATTGTTCCCAAGAAAACATCAAAGTTGTAGAAAAAAAAAAGAAAAGCTGATGAAGGACCTACATGTCGTAGACATATGTAAAACTACTCGTTGCAAGGAAAACAGCACAGACTTGTAGCATAAAAGATCGGTCTGCTAGATCAAGAGATGTGTGGTCATCTTCCGCGGGAAAAAAAGGCCTATGGGAAAGTTTTGTTGGCAATATGACTGAAACATACTTTCGTCAACATGCTTGCCTTTGGGTGGCTACATACACTTGTTCACAAGCAAGTACCTGTCACGTATTCATTGTTAAAGAATTTCAATTAATATAATGACACGAGAGCGTCCTCTGATCAGGAAAAAATAATAGTTGTGTGGTCATACATACATAACATTTAGAATGTCAAGGTACCCTTTTCCACATTGTGCAAGTACTCATGAAAGACAAGACTGCAAGAAACAGCATGACACTAATGCAAAATCCATAACTGATTATGTCAATGAGATTTACATTTCATGTGGCAAAGTATTTCACAGGCCAGATAGGATGTGACATATGATTCAGAGATACGTCATTGTATCAGGGTACAAGTATTGCACAACTGATAATTTTGGGAATAAAGAAATAACAAGCATTGATTCCCGGCATGTCACCATGCCACTTGTATCTTAAAAAGGACTATCATTTATTTCAAGCTTGTACCATCACGTTTATGTGACCATACATGTGTACCTCATCTTTAATGAACCGTTGCTCTAAGTTATGACCACTGTCATGTCATTCCTGTACATTAATTGTGGTTTTGCACAATACACCTAGAAAACGTTTGAGCGACATTGCAGTACTTCTTGTATGTGCACACCGGCTTTCTGTCACAACACCCACACCAGACTAAGGTACCTAAACTGCTTTCATTCCAGAAAACCCCAACCAAGGTTTAGGTTCTTGAGGACACAAGTTACATGTGTCCTTTGATCTAAGGCTGTTTTCTGCATGCAATGAATTTTAGGATTTCTGCTTTGCAAATCAATGTTAACCTGATAAAAGGGATGGTGAGCCAAAACTTGCATTCCTGATACTAGTTACTACTGGGGCCAGATTAACCTATGGGCTAAGGGGGCTGCAGCTCCAGGCCAGGGGGCCCTGTGAGAAAAGTGTTTCCTTGAATTAAACTTTATTCCTTGCATACCGTATAGATTAAAACATATGTGAACAAATACATTGGGATCCCTAGCTCGAGGCTAGTTGCGATCCATAAGAAATCTATGTAGAGGAAGCAAAGCAATTAATTTAGCACAGACACATGTACTTAAACTCAGCAACAATATGCACTTTACATTAGAAGAAGTAGAGAATAGAATACAAAGAATCTTCAAAATACAAACGGTGTCATTGAACATCTACAAGTAAAGGAAAATGCACCAGAAAAAAAGAAAAAGGAAGCGGTGAATGTATTATTAAACATACGAAAGAAGATCACGAAAATGCAGTTTTAATTATCTCTGAAAATTGGCTGCAATTTTAACTTCTTAGGGCTGAATGTTCCTCTCGACTACTCCGACACTTCAAATTCTCCGTTTAATGCGCACATTACAGGCCTTTGGAACCATAAAATTTTGTTTTAGTGCACTGTGTGTACAGTGTCCTGATTCGGTAAAGTTGGTAGCACAGAGTGGGTAGTCGGTAACCATGCTATTATTAACTCTTACAAGAGTTTAAAAAGTTAGAAATGAAGTAAACGGTAAAATGTGTACATGTTGAAAGAGCGGTGTCATGTGAGCATTGTAATGTGAGGAAGTCATAAAGCGGACAGCCCTCTTTTGAAGTTTTATAAATGGTTCAATGTATGAATGGCCCCGAGATGTAACACAGTACCACAGATGGCTGTGGAACAAGCTGAAATAAATTTGTCGAAGGGTTTCTGTATCAAAACAATTTCGGCACTTGAGAAGAATATAACAAGCCTTGCCGAGATTTTCGCAAAGCTTGTCAATGTCAGGTTTACATAGAAACAACTCATCTAATTTGTACAACCCCTTGATGGGCTCCTCAGCAATTTAAGAGGACCGTTCGCCAGGGCCCTGTGGAAAATTTTAGTTATACTATAAAAGTTGTAAAGTGTCTTCCAAGGCGTATTCTACCATAATAATTCTTTAAAACGGTACAGTAGCAGCTGAAATAGAAGCAAAGAATCTGTAGTACAAGGAGGTGACCTGCTCTTCGTGTACAGAGGCATTCTTTTTTTGCTCGACCAGCAACGCAAAGGACTTTCCTCTCTTGCCTACTCCCATATAAGAAATGAGGGTTCACCTCCTTCTCTCTTTTTTTTTGCAAAACACCTGATGCACCTTTCTTCCATTTTTTTATTTAGATCATGACAATGGCATAATACATCCATGTTATATTGACAAGTCTAACTGCACTGCAATGAGTTTGTTGACATGATGGCAGATAATAATTAATGTAAGGAGACGGATCGTTGCGAAGGTGCATGAAGCTATATATTGTTCCTTCGTCAATTCCGCGCCTTACGTCTCTCATGTTGCCTAGCTTTCTGTTGTCCTTTGGTGCAGGCTACATGGCGACGTTCACAAGATTCCCAGATGTGAGGCCCTTCTCGCATGCCAGTCTTGTACTGTGAATTACTGTGGCGGTTAGCACTGGTAACATTAGTAGCCACCCTAACTGTGATTATGTAGCAACATGGCACCACCCATGCAGCCCAGACCACCCACTTCAATCCTAACCCAATTTGCACTTTTACTAGCTGTACGCCCTTGACAGCAACAAATAAATAAAAAATCCATCACTGCCTAGTCTCATCTCACACTGAGGACAAAGCACAATGTATTTTTTGTTGTTCTTATTGAGATCAGCTGTTTGTTTTGACACTGCTAGGACTACACAGGCAGTAAAAGTGGTTCAATTTCTATTTAGCAGATGGCACCACAGCAGTGGCGACGATGCAGAATGCTACGAAGGTTTCATTGTTCACTGCATCATTAATTTCCTACTCTGCTCTAGTATGGTACGCGATGACAGTGGTGAGCAAATGCCAAATATGCCATGAGCAGGTGGCGTGGTGCATGTGAACATATATCAAGGCGTTTGCTTTTACTAAAACTGGCTAATGAGGCTGCATTGAACTGCTCAGATAGCGTGTCGATGAACCGAAGCCCTGCAGTAGCATTCATGGAAACGCAGCCTATAGTTACAACATAGGAACATTTGTTGCATCACTGCACCAAAGTAGCGGATGTATCGAAAGGATGGCAAGCAGACGCTAAGCAGCTGACGCAGCACAGACGAACACATCTTGAGGGGCATTCAACCTTCCTATTGGCTAAGAAGCCCTGTAGCTGCCCCAGTGCTACAAGGAACTACTGAGATGGAGTACAACTCGCAAAGCACATTTTTCAGCATGAAAGGTTCGGCAGTGGCAGATAAGGCGAGTGCTGCGTCGTCACATCCACAAGAAATAGCATGCAGCACATTTGCATTCTTTACATTACAGCACATGACACCTAGCACGAAATTAATAATTGCAATACGTGGAGCAGCGATATAACTTTTAAGCTGTTCCCTAGCCTCCCCTCTTCATAAAGAGTAAAATGTGCAGACACAACTCTGGAAACAAACAACATGTGCAAAGCAAGGAAAGCTGGTTTGATACAATACCTATACTGAGATGCAAAGAGCACAAACGACCAGCAGTGCTTCTGCATTGTTTACTTCAGAGCACATGCATAAAAAGCACCCTAAAGAGCTTGTACTGTGTGTCCAACTCAGCAGCTGCTTAGCTACAAGAAAGTTCGGCTAAGGAGAAGGAGGTTTCATTATTTTCCAATGTATGTGTACAAGTACGGTTTGTTTCCACCTCCTTGAATTTTGGGTCTAATGTTCTGTATGCACGGTTCACTTCAAAGCATATGCACCTCGCATAAAACGAACACTTACACGCCTAGCACCACTGCGACACACGGCACGTATAAGTTAACAGTACCCTTCACTTCGTAAAGTAAGAACCCCAGCACTCAAACGATCTCTACGTGTTCGTGGTCACCAAGGCGCATCGCAGCCACCAAAACAGTTCACATTAAGCAAGGCACAAAGAGCACATTACGAATGGCTGCGATGACGCGACAATAAAGCTCATCGCTACAGGTCGTATCGTCACTCCTGAAGCACAAACCAGGCCACTGCACAATGCACATACACATATGAGCTTTGCGGCGATGAAGCGCACACACACACCTAGGCACACCATACGCCGAGGTGGGCGATCGCACTCTTTTCATCCTGACGCGTACTGAACATGTGCCATGCTTAAAATGCGCGTGTATGTGATGGCCTTCGCGTTTGTACTGCTGGTACTGCACACGCGAAATACGGCCCAACACACACGAAATCGCCGGTTTCATTGCTTCCGACCCTCGCATAAACACATATCCGTCTGTTGCCATTGACGTTGCACGCACTGAAGAGGTCAGGCAGGGTACAGCGGATTGCTGCGTTCGACGACTATCTCAGAGAGTGCTCGATAACTCTTGCAACGATCCCAAAAACCGAAAAAAAAATGCCACAGCAGCCTAGGCCTCGCACTTCGCTTCGAACCAGCGCCATGTCTGTGCAGTCGCCGCATACATGCTGCATACTGGCAAAAGTTGACCGCCTCTCGTGCCGTCAGAGCGGCCATTTTAAGCGGACCGCGCGAGGGCGGTGTGGCTTGCGGCGATGGGTGGCTCGAGCATGTACATGCCCTAAGCAACCACAGCGGGTAATCTACAGTATGTTTAAGAAAATGCATTCCGAAAGGCATTGAGAATGGAGAAGGCGCGATAATTTAAGCAATTTTCTTGGGATCATACTTTAGGAAAACTAGAGGTAGTAATTACACTAACATTTTGAAACGAGTCAGACGACTGTTACCAATTCAAGAGTCGTAAGCATGTCATCCAAGTTCGTAGCCAGTTTAAAATGTAAGATGACTAATTTCTACAGCGCAGAGTATTGCAGTCAGTTTCCCTCAGAAAACCGACTGATCTGCCGAAGAGCGCAACTGTCGCATGCCGACTAGAATTATTAGGAAACCAATACTCTAATCCTGACTGCGAACACCTATGATGTCACGTGCACAGTGGTGACGCCTAGCTGTGGCGGCGGTCATGAAAGCCAGCGAAGGTTTGATAAAGATGCTCACTTCGGTCGGGACTCCCACTGGCGACCTCGTGCTGAGCAACAGCATGCCAACACCGCTCAGCCACCGCGGAGGCGGATAGTAAAACAAAACACAAGCACACTCGAGGTGTACATGAAAAAGATCATTTAATCGTCCAATGAGCGTAAAACTTTTACACATCAAACACTGGTTGTATGAAACATGACACCATGGTAAAACACGATTTCCACTCAACCGTACAGCGAACCCGTCAGCTTTGCCAAGCGTGACAACAATCTAAACGTAATTACAACCTCAGCAACGACGTCTCATTAAGTACTGATAGTTGGAACTCGCACGGCTCTAAATGAATGCGCCCACTGGGAAGACCGTTGTCAGAAAACTTTGTAAGGTCGCGCACTCAAGCTACGACACGCAGAAACGCCAAAGTAACGGTTCAGAGCGAACTAGTTCGTTGTACTTTTAATGACTTGATACATTTAAACAGAACACGCTGAAAACACCCACTATCTTCACACTTAAATAATATGTACCATGGGCTTTCTTTATTTAAGGTGCATAAAAAATAGTGATATAAAATCATTATATACAGTGCAGCAGGAAATTGCCTTTCCAACACAACAGTCGCCTTCCGTGTGCCCGTTTCTTGCAGACGGCAAGAGGCCATAAGGCAATATCTAAACGCTTAATTAAAGCTACAAACCGACATAAATTTGCCGCTGAGTGTAAAAAGGCAGTCTAGCAAAGGTACAATTTTCCTCGGAGATCAAAAAGCAAATATCCGTGGATTAAAAACAGCACATAGAAACACACAGCGGCCGAACCGCATGTGACAATCTAAAAACAGTGAGCACCAAAAACGTACATTTTCCGGAGTTTCGGAGCCATATCCTCCCCAAAGGCACACTTGATCGTCACATTTCAGCGCTATAGAGTCAGTTGTCCTTTTCGTCAGCTAGGCACTTGAGGATTTCGCGCCCGATAGCCCGCGCCATGGGTGGCGGCACGGCGTTGCCAACTTGCCGATGTCTGTCCAGGATGGTGCCGAAGAAGCGGTAAGTGTCCGGGAACCCCTGCGACCTAGCACACTCCCGCACGCTCACGACGCGGTGCTGCTCGGGGTGCAGAACTCGGCCCTGCTTGCCCATCGGCTCCGGGTTGGTCACGGTGGTGCTGAAGAACCCGTCCCACTCGAGTCGACCGTACAGCCCTGCCCAGTGGTTGTGTCGGTTGCCCGTGTGCGGCAGGCACCACGGGATCAGCGTGTTGTCTTGTCGGCACAGCGGGTCGCACGGCTTGTCCGAGGCACAGGGGCAGACCCCGCGGAGGGCACCAGTTGACGACTTGCCGTTCTTGGCGTCGTGGTGCGTGTAGCACAGCTTCTTGGTGTACGTCACACCGTCCGAGAGCCGCACGACGGTGTTGGGCAGGTCGCGCCAGTCGGAGCCCGGGGCCAGGGGAATGTGCCGCATGCGGGCTTCGACCACGGGCGCCATCTCCTTGCACACGTGATCCCGCAGCACCGCGCCACCGGCGCGGAGACTTTTCTGGAACGGGGTCAGGGCCTGGGCGCCGTACGGAATCTCGTCGAACTTGGCGCCGTTGCGGATCTCGGGCAGGTCCGACATGGCGTCGCGGACGGTGATGGTCCTGAGCGGAGCGGACGACGACCACTTGCAGTTGGACAGATACTTGCGGTCGTCCACCATTACGGTCAGCTGGCAGGCCCGAGGAGCGAACACATGCTGCGGTTCCGGGTAGAGCGGAAGCTTTTCTCCCGGGGCAGCCGCCAGGATGATGGCTCTCCTACGAGTCTGCGGTACTCCGTAGTTGCCGGCCTGAAGCACGCCGAAGGTGCACTGGTAACCCATGCTGATGAGGCAGCGCAGGGTCAGCTTGAGAACCATGCTGCGCTTGAACGAGACGAAGTTGCGCACGTTCTCGAGCAAGAAGAAGCGCGGCCGGTAGTACTCGCAGTAGCTCAGGTATGAGGCAATGAGCGAGTTCTTGAACTGGGAGTACTGCCTTGAGTTGAAGCGGTTCATGCCGCTGAAGCCCTGGCACGGAGGTCCGCCGCAGAGCAGCTCGACGTCTCCCTTCTGCGGCAGCGTCTGCCCATGCTCGTTGACGGTCTCGCCGTCCATTACCAGGCGCAAGAGACGATTGCAGTCGTCGGTGAAGATGGTGGCGTCCGGGAAGTTCAGACGGAAGGCTGTGGCGGCGGGCTCTTCCCGCTCGATGGCCCAGCAGGACTCGCTGACGCCGGCCTGGTGGAATCCCTCAGACAGGCCTCCGCAGCCCGCGAAGACGTCGAGACTGCGTAGCTTGCGCTGCGGCACGTAGTACTCTTCGGGCGGTTCGATGTTGACGGCATTGCTCGAACTCTTGCCTTTCTTACCCTTGCCCTTGCCGAGACAACCCATCATGCGTGCCTTGGATGAAGGCTCCACGAAACGCTTGGTCTCACTGTCGTACGCTTCGGTAAAGTAGAAACGGTGAGGGCCTCGGCGAAGATAGTCTTCGACATCCTCAGCCAGGTTTTCGCTGTACACAATGTAGCACTTGCCGCACACCTTGTTCAGCCCGACCACAGCCTCTTCTTCGGAGTAGTACAAGAGGCAGAGGTTGGTGTCCAGCTTTGGCTGATGCGTGTTCTCGGAGCGGTAAAATTTCTTGACCCTCAGCCTGAACCTTTCGGGCTCGTTTTTGGCATCACCACTGCCTGATTTTCTATAAATGGATACGATCTTGCCGATCTTGAAGGGTTCGGGTACGTCGGCGTTCGATCCCTTGATGTACTCGGAACGTTTGCGGTAGTACTCTGGGTATATGTCCTCGTCCACGTCTTCCTTTTTGATGCTGCCCTTGTTCTTGCTCTTGGGCGGCTTGAAGTCAAACTGGAACGCATCCGGCTCCAGGAAGACACACTCGCTGACGCAGAACGAGTTGCCCTGGAATAAGATGCTCGAATAGCAGAGTTTGCCGCCATCTTCCTCGATGACCTCTCCCGGAACAGGAGTCTCCAGTTTCCCCTGCGCTTCTGCATGACGACACGAGGTACAAGCTTGCGTCACGTCGCACTCCTCTGGGCAAGACAGTTCGGGCGGGTCGATGAAGCGCGCGTGCTCCGGTTCGTAGGCCTTCTGGTAGAAGAATGACCTTCCGTCGTCGTCACCCTGCAGCACGCATTCGGCCTCCAAACTGTGCACGCCACCGCGAGAAAACCAGTCCTGGGCTGCAGGTTTGAGCACCACCGTACAGAGGTCGTTCACTGTGCTGAGACTCTGGTTCTCGCATTCGTTGGCGAGAAAGAGCTCGCGAGGATCGGACGATTCGCCCAGCACGGTGTCCGAACCCCTCCAAAACCAGTGCGCGTGGAACATCTTCTCGCCCCATGGAGTTTCGTACATGTAGACGATTCGGGCCACGTACAGCGGTGTACCGGGATCCGTGGGGGTGACGAGCACGAAGTCGCCCCATCGCAGCTCGTGGCCGTTGACCACGGCACGCGAGAAGTACGATTTCTTGTTGAGCGTGGCGACCGGCTTGTCGTCAACCCAGCAGACGTGGCTGCCACCGCGCTGCATCGTCTTGCGCGACGCAGGCGCCTCTGCCTGCACGGCCTTGCGGTCGAGCTTGTCCTCCATCTCTTCCGTGTCGCCATCGTCTTCTTCCGCTTCCTGGAAGACCTTGTTGAGGCAGCGCCGCTCTATGCAGCACTGCTTCTGCCTGCCCGTGCCTCCAAACTTCACCATGTCCTTGCACGGCCTGCACTTGCCACAGTCGGCCGACTGGCACGCTTCGCAAACTCCACACCGCTTGCGACGGGCAGCGTTGGAAGCCTTGTCATCGATCTGACCGTGGAACAGCACCTCGAAGACGTCTCGTACGAGCGGCGTTGTCGTAGCCAACGTACAGACGGACTTCTTGGGCAACGCTTTGCGTCGACCGCGCCGCATCGCTCGCCGCTGACCCAACGTCACGCCAGCCAGGTTAACCAAGCTCCGCAAGCAGGGCGTCACGATCAGGTGCGCCTCGTCGTCGTCTCCGGTAACGTCGAAACTCTGCACCTGATCGATTACGAACTGGGCATTTCGAAGCAGCGCGTCCTCAGTGAACTTGGCGATGCCCTGAGGCGGGGGCGTCAGCTCGAGTTTGTTGAGCAGGTCCTCGTACGTGGTGTTCGGGTCCTTCACGACCGTCTCGATCACCAACTTGCTCATGTAGATCTTTTCCTTGATGGCGTCGATGAAGGGCGCGTACTGCTCGCTGGGCGACATGAGCACGTAGTCGGCGTACGGAGTGGTGAATCCGATCACAGCGTTCTCGCCACCGTCGAAACCCGCGGTCCACCAGGCGCCGATCGGTCCCAACGCCTTGCAGCATATGCCATTCTCGGGGGAAGGGTCCTCGTCGTAAATGGGCTTCACGTACCCGCTGAAGTAGAGCTCCACGTCGCGCTCGATCAGGCCGGCGTCGATGGGGCACAGGTGCGTGTGCCGGTCGTAGACAGCGAACTGCGTGAGCTTGTGCTGCGGCGTGTCCATCACGTCGTCGCCGCCATCGTCGATGGCGGCCTCGTTATCGAACACGCTCAACCGCGGGTCGGTAAGCGCCGAGAACTCGTCGACGGCGTCCGCCGGGTCACCCTCGAAAAGCCGCAACTCGGCGGCGTCCAGCACCTGCCGACAGTCGGAGCAACGGGTGTAGCTCACCTCCGCGACAGCCGGTTTTTTCTCGCTCTTGACGCGCTTCGCCATCTGACTAAACAGCGCGGTCAGGGTAGGCTGGCTGCCGCCGGCAGCGTCGCCGTTGGAGCGTCGCTTGCGTTTCCCACCTTTGAGCTTGGCGGCCGGCGGCGACGGCAACTCCTCTTTGTCGTCGGTCCCTTCGCGGTCGTCCGAGCCTCCGTTCGCCCCGCCGCATTTCTCGTCCGATGAGCACTTGCCGTTCGTCGTATCCAATTTCACGGTGGACACGGGCACCGCGTTGACAGTTTCCATCTTGTCGGTGACGTCTTTCGCGGAGAACAAACTATATTGCGAGATAAAATCGGTCACCAACACCACATACACGGGAGACCGGCTAACAAAGACCCCCACGCTACAAGTGGTTTCCCGCGAAAAACATAGCGCGCGAAGCGGCGGTGGCGCCGTCTTCTTATCGCTCGCTGCTCAGTCCCGCTTACCAATTGATAATACCGCCGGAAAAAAAAAATTATAGCGACTTTTTCTTTGCCTAACATATTTTGTATTTATTTTGTTTTGTAGTGTTGTCTTTGTGTACGTAATAGAGCCTTCGTTATAGAGTAGCGTTACCATAGTTACGGAGGACGCCGCCGAACCATGCCAAAAAACAATGGGACTGGTGCGGCGCCCAGGGTGGCTTGCTGCATGGTTTTGTTGCACAAGCCGTGTAATTTCTTTAATGTAAGGAAAAAAACGTGTGCGGTATAATTGACCTCTCTTTATTAGGCCCAAATAATACGTGCGTTTTGTAATTTAAAAACGCTTCAAAGTTTAATTTGTTTTCGAGTGCGCAACAGCGGTTTATGAAGTTCAATACGTAGAGAAATGGCGGACGTAAACAGCTGATCGCTGGTTGTCGTTCAGCGCTGTGTGCTGTCTCGTGCGTGTTTTATGCCCGTGTCGTTCTTCCTGCGGTACAACAAATTACAAGAGGACCTATCAACAAGCCCCTTTAGCGGTTGTCATCGCATATGCAGTATTCGGAATTCGTCTGCAGCGAAGTCGTCATGTCAACGCAGAGACCCTCGCGCTACCCGTGCTTAACGTCAGCCGCTGAAAAAAGAATGTGTGTATATTGCTCGTGATTGCGCATAAGCGGTTCCTGCTCCTAGCAATATTCTTGCACCAAACTTAGCAGCGAGCACCAACCCAAAAGCTCACGTCGGCCCCTGAAGGAAGCCGCAAATGATCTGTGTGTAATTGCTGAACGTGCCATGGAATTTGCGTTGTGAACGTTAATCTTAGCGCCAGCCTGGTTCGTCCGTCTAGGCGCGTGTGCTGTAATTATTCATACAAGTGCTCTCTGAATATTTCGAAAGGCGTAAAAGCCGACACCACATTTTTGGGGGGAGCTGCAGTCACTTGTGTACATAGTATCATATTCTGACAGACATGGACGTCGTCTATTTTCTCGTCCTGTTTCTCGCGCTGTTAGTGTGCTTTTAATCTGTATCAAGAAGCTTAAGTCAATATTCTGCAGTACGTAGGGCAGCCGCGTAGCCCCACGGCTTACATTAAAATACGTTGTTAGGGGTAGGTTTGTTTAATAGCAAAATCGAATGTTAAAATTTTGTATTCATATTGGCAAGTGTAAAGTAAGAAGCTATCGTAACTATCCGCTAATAGCATACGTGTGCTTCTACCTGCTTGAGCACATTATCTAAGAGTGAGGCTGAAAACTCCAGATAGCCAAAAACATATGCAACTGGAGCAGACACTATGGTTCCTTTCCTGGAAATGAAAGCCATCATCCCAGTCTGTTAAGCTAGTCATGTACTTAACCTATATTAGACCAATGGTAGAGCATGCTAATTGGAGCCATTTCAAACTAGATTATTTGACCAAAATAAGAAAGTGCTAGGAAAGCGTCAAGGTACAATCTAATCTTGTATTCCCGAACCAATTGTATTAGCAAAACTTTATGCCTCCCTGAATTGACTGCCTTAACCTAATGCTGAAAACAGGGGAAGCTGATTCCCTTTCTTGCTGTTGAAAAGCTGCTAGAATCTCAGTAAGACTTCTTATGTTCTGAGGGAAAGTGAGGGGCACTGACAATATCTCTAAGCTTTTGTATGAGCTTTCACCTTGAATGAGAATGGAATAAAAATATTTACCTTTGCAAGCCTCAGAATCCAAACATTCTCAAAATTTTGAGGAGCCACATTAAATTTTTGAGATATAGACAATAAAAAGTGTGCCTAAGTACAAGTACACACAGAACACACTTGAGTGTTTGAGTGGCCAGCTGCGAATGCAAATGCGTCCATAGCTGCTACCTCGAGGTAACTGCTAGGTTGCACGTGTGTTTCTCCTATAGCCCATGTACCTGGCAAGGGGAATGGTTATATGTAGTCCCATTGCAGCATTGGTCTGTGCTTTGTCTTTTTTTTTTCAATAGGTGGTGGCTAGCTGATTCAGTCTGTTTATGTATTTATCATTTTTGTGCATATTATGTGCATGTGTTTGTATCATGTTCTGATTGTTATACGTGCAGTGATGCAAGCATCTTTTTTTTAATATATTGCACCACAGTCATTTATTCAACTTTGCGTTGAAATGTACAAAATGTGGCCACCCAGTAATGGCCAGGACAGCCAGCAGGATTGGCAAGAAATATGATGCAGATCCAATGCACTTGCTTGAATCGACATGTGGTGAACCTTTCACTCAACGGCCATTTAAACTCTAGAAAACTAACTGCAGTGTGTACAGTTGTCCTTATTTCACCCGATGCAATACGTACTCATATGCAATGTTTGCTTATTCACCGTACAGGTCACATAGTGTAATGTATACATAGCATGGTGAACCCACTCAAACGTCGGCTCACTAGGACTTCGAACTAACCATGAGTCTGAGTTCGTGTGAGCCTGGCTGAATAGAATTTTGGTGAATATGAGTAAGAGCAAGCTCGGTTGAGTAAACTTTTAGTGAATATTGTCATGTGGTAGTCAGGGCAAGCTCATCTGAGTATAATTTTGATGAATATAAGTCAGAGCAAGCTCAGTTGAGTAGAATTTTGGTGAATATGACTCGGTGCAAGCTTGCCTAAGTAGAATCTTTGTGAATATTAGTCAGATCAAGCTCGGCCGAGTATAACTTTGGTGAATATGAGTCGGAGCAAGCTCGGATAAGTAGAATTTTGGTGAATATGACTCTGAGCAAGCTCGACTGAGTAATGATAGGATATGGTTGTACGAGGTTATGCAGTAATACATTAAAGTGCAGACTCATTAGCAACATTGCCTCCATCTTAATGAGCAATACCTATGCCTCGTGATGAGTGCAGACTTTACGAGCTGTGGACATGCAAGAACCACCCACACTTGAAAAGTTGCTATCATTCAGAGGAAGGAATGCAACCGGCTGACTTCACTGCACAATTTTGATCTGATTTTGTTTAATGAGTTATCTACTGCTTATAAAAACAAGGTGTTTGGCTGTTTTTCGCATTATTGCATGTGTTTTTTATCAAGTAGAGACAGAGAAGCCAGAAAAGGCAAGGATGTTTATGGCGAAGTAGTTTGTTTCAGTACAGCGATATGTTACAACCAGCACAAACAAAAGTAATTCGTTGCACTGAAGTAAGCGAAATATGCAATTACCTTTTAATGGGTGAGGGTTAATACAGATGCAGTAAGGATACAAAGTCTGCAACACACTGAAGGTTTATTGCTTTTTGTGCAAGAGAAAAATGATACATCAGAAAAATGGGAAAAAAACTTTAAATATTACTTCGAAAACAAATTGACAGTACTGTTTCATCCCAGTCAAAGCGTTAAATATGGCATTGTAGAACACTCATTACGATATATAGTTTGCACGTTCACTTTGAGAGCTTGATAAGCAGTCGCATCTCGCAGCAGAAGTAACAGAATCTTGTATTGAGATAATTCATTGGATAAAATGCACACGAAAGCCCAAACCAACCGACTGCAACTGAATGGTCGCGCATATAGCGTGACCTATTGACCGTAGCATTTGTCCGTAGTTGCATATTCTTTAAATTGTTCCGTCCGTAAAAGCGTACCGTGCAAAAACTGGCGTTTTCATATATCGTGAGTTGTCTCTACAACCAGAAAATTAGGACAACATCCGAAGGCCATGCCTTCCCGTGAGGGACACCTTGTACTATTTACCAACTCGCAGCGCGTGTGAATAACGGAAAAATCATGCAAAAGTACATACTATCAGCACCCGAAGCCAACCTAAAAAAAGCATCGCGTGATTAGCAACGTAGGGTGTCAACAAACGCATATAAATCACACAACCGAATCTGACCTACGAGTTTTTATCTGCACTGTTCGCCTGTCGGTGCTGATGTTACGTACCGATTGCGCAATCCAAGGCTCCACTCAATTAGTTGCACTGTTCAAGGCTTGTTGAGCCAATATTATAGACAAAAAAGTATCTATAAACGTGTTGAGCGACCGCTATCATTTTCCAAAACAGACTGCGAAATAGCTCTCGGCACAATTTCGATGGAAAATCGCAGCGATTGCTGCAACGCTGATCGCTTGATCATCGGCTGCGACGAACCGGTTGGTCGCAGCCGAAAATCGCAGAATCGGCCCTGCGACTGCAACTTTCGTCGCATGTGTCAGAAAGCACACTTCCGGTGCGATGAAAATCGCACCATGTGAAACGACCTTAACGCAGCTGTTTCGGTGCCTCGCTCTTTGCAGGGACAATGACAGGTGGCCGCGACCAAGGGTCTCTTACTGGAAAATGGTGAGTAATACGGAATGTTTAATATTTTTCCTGTGAGCTTTGTCGTTCATGTTATGGGTAGCGTTCAAAAACAGGTAAATGTGTGCATTTCTCGTCGATTGAGTTCGCCCTGTGGGTGATTAACTTTCTGAAACCGATAGAAAGTAGATCGTGTTGTTAGTATTAGAATTTTTTTTAATATTCAGGCGTAATGTCATGCAGCGGGTAGTTTGCAGGTGCTTTAAACATGCTCCGAACATGTTAATACAATGTCATTGACCTGTTGATCGAGTTGGCACGCAGTTACGCTTTCCTGCTTCGCACTTCATGCTGTGTTATCTGCTAAGTTTTTATGAATATTTTAATATTGTTTGAAAACACGAGCGGTTGTGATCAACCGTTCGATGCTTGTGTTTCCAAAAGAAAATTTGCAAGGATGATCTAATGTTGTATACATGGTTTCATGTCGCCTGACCTGAACTTTGGACAAGTGTATACCCCATGTATAAACCAGTTTTTCATGGGCACCGCCATTGCGTAGACTGTGGCGCCATCTATGGGCAGTTGGCATGCTGGTTTGGGCGAATGCCCGTGTTGTATGCTGTGGTATACGCTTGGCGGCAGTTTCTGATGGATTTATTCACTCTCCCGTGGTGTATTTAGCATGCAACGGCGTCTTCTATGTGGAGAACGGTCCTGTGAGGCCTAGTGAAGGAATTTAAGTCTGAAGTAATTAAGCGGCTGAAGTTTCTGCTGGCGTTAGGACGGACGGAGACACCCAGTGCAAGGTGTGCGCGTCTGAGAACTGTTCTACCTCGAATATCAGTTAGGTATTTCTGAAAATTACTTTCACATATGTTACCTTACTGCAGCATTCTCAGCACTGTAATTCTAAGCTCTGGTTTAGCTGCAACGAGTGGTTACGAAACATTTGATAATCCTAACAACGTGGGTCCTGGCGAATAAGTTGTGCTGTTTACTTTGACAAGCGTTCAAGTTGTTATCTGTAGATGCATTAGGCGACTACCTTGTTTGTTGGGCAAGGTTTCCGCCCACAAATAAAATAGTTTGGTTAATAAGAACCGCTTACCGTACAGTATGAATCATGCTTTTCGAATGGTCGAACGACCAGCTGCAGACTGTGCGAGCGTCCGAGGCAGTACTGAATGCTGTGTTATAGATCTGTTTGTTCTATATAGCGCATGGTCCAAGTGGTCCAAGCATGCGGCACGACCATGCGAAGTCTTATTGCCGTCGTTATCCCATGTTCTGTTTTATTTTGCCACAAAAGGAGGATATGTGAACTCTTTTTTTTTCAGTCTCGTAAGTTCAGTCATCTACGATGCATTCACCCATCTTACGGAAATTGTGTACTTACAAATAGCTGTTGGATTCTCTTTATGCGATCCCCTTTGTATATTAAGCCTTACAGGGCAAAAAGGCAATGCCGATCGAAGCACGGAGCTTATGTGTATCATGTTGGTTTGCCAGCCGCAGTGCTCGCTGTGTTGAGCAAAGCCTTCGGCTTCTTGCAGGAGGCTAATGTAGACATAGTGATTTGAAGTCTACTAGACTTAAAATGCGTGAGAACATTGCCGGTGGCTGATGCAAATGTTTTACAACAAGTCTTCGTCGAGTGAAAACTGATACATCCAACATAGTTCACAACACATACACACACCGCGGCTGATGATGCGCATCGCATTTTTGCACATGCAAGATAAATTTCCAGATACTGTAGCTACTGCTGCACCTAAAGGCTACACAGTGGTTGTTCGACAACCTCGTAAGAACTGCATCCCGTAAATTGCACTCAGAACTAGCTAAAACACCTCCAAATCATTCCGCAGCGAGCGACCGGCAACACATTAAGCCGCGCTGGCTCGCACAAGCCACAGAGGAGGAAAAGCTTGTCACACACCCTTTCCTCCTCGCCTGATGAAAAGGTGTATAGGAGTGATTTTTGTTTCATTAAGTGTGTGATGTTGCAAATTTATACGATGGTGTTGTCACGTTATCTCTCTGATGTGATGTCTGTTCACTTCAAGTTTAGAGCCTTAGTTTTGCATTGTTGTCTTAAGTAGCGATTTACAGCTAGTTGGTGCGTTGAACCATCATCTCTTGCCAATTGCATGGTGTAACCTCTACCCATATTTTTTCAACAACATCGTTCTCGTTGACTGATCTTACGACAACTGTTTATTAAGCTTCTTATTCCTGTACAGAACTCCTGATTTGGCGTACAAGATCAAAACGAAGTACAACATTTTTCTTCTCTGCTTAGTTTACGGAATTTACGGAACCGCGGGCTACAAGTTGCAGCCATTCCTGTCACTGCTTTTTGTCACTGCTAACCTAACCTAACCTAGCTTGTTATTTTCGCTGTTCCAAGTTTGTCACAGGAGGCTCTTGATTGTGAGAGCAAGCATACATTAAGGTACACCAATGTTACACACGTTACTAATGAGTCTGCAGTAATGCATTGTATTTGTGTCCCAGTTTCACTATGCCACAGCGCAAGACATTGTCCTGCTGTTCCTGGGCACGGTCTTCGCAATCCTCTATGGTGCCGGCTGGCCACTGTTGGCTATTGTGTTTGGTCATATGACGAATGCCTTCATCCACCAGCAGCAGGTGGGCTTCTACGATGGTGACAGCACAAACTTCACCATGCTGCCGCCTCCTCAGACCTTTGGGGAAGCAATACGGCGAAGTGGGGCGCAGTCCATGTTTGACCCTGTAACCATGCTGGAGTACAACGTCACCATGAACAAGTTTGCACTCACCTACGTCATCATTGCCGCTGCGGGTCTTCGTGTCTTCATTTATACATGTATGTCAATCATTCCTGCTTTTATAGCTTGAGTTAGTTTGCTTCTTGTTAATTATTTCTGTCCATGATAATTCGGTTTCTCTCAAAGAGAGTATTATTAATTAGCAATAAGTAAATGGAAAAGCTTAAAACAATTTGGTTAGCATGCACTTTTTAAGTTCTCTGTATTATATCCCTGATTGTCGGGTGCTGTTGTAACAAAGCTGTGCTTCTATTTGCGATGGTTTAATCATGCTGCTATTTTATTATATCTTTGTGTTATTTCGTAGGTTTTAATTATGATGATTAAGTCATGGTGCTATTTTATTACGTTTGTTTTCTTCCGTTGCTTTTTTTCATATGCACAAAATGTGTAGACAAGCTTACAATGCCTCAAGTGTTTTCTGGGAAACGCATTTACGGGCTCTTAAAGTTAGAATTGACTCTCTTTCTGTCCTGTTTATCTGGTTCTTTAACTTGAGGAGCACGGCAGCAACACCACCAACTATCCTCATCACACCACTATCGCTGTTTTGTGGAGCATGCTTTCATGCTATATATACAGCTTATTTCAGCTTCCTTTTTTCTTTACACGTTGCTTTCAATTAAGTACGTTAGCTGCTGGCTGTTGTTGCATTAAAGAAGTTTTCTAGCTGAGATTTCGGTTTTACTTGCACCATTTGTTTGTGACACAGCATATATGTGCATTATCAACAGGTGTGGTGTTGGGTAAAAATGCCCGTGTGCTTGCGTTGTAGTGCACATTAAAGAACCCCAGGTGGTCAAAATTATCCGGAGCCCTCTACTACGGCATGCCTCATAATCAGAACTGGTTTTGACACGTAAAACTCCAGAAAGAAGAAGGTGTTGGACCAGAGCCTGTGATTGTCAGCTGTACAGGCTGCAGCAAGAGCTATTCTACTCAATCCTATGACAGAATGTAGCCTGGTTTGACAGGCACCGTGTCACTGAAGTTGCATCAAGAATGAATGAGTACGTGTTATGGCATTGAAATTACTCCAAACTTAATTGGCGCTTGTAAGCAAGAAGATTCACTAAGTCAGGACTGAATAGGTGACATAACATGCCTGTAGTGCTTGCACAAAAAAGCATACCCGCGTAAAAAACATTTATGGAAAAAAATTATTTGTCTCAAATGTTTCCTTGTTAGCAGCGCTTTACATTCACATACAGCACGGTTCACTTAGAATGGAAACATCTTATCATATTCCGTTATCTATTAAAGGAACGTGACAGAGAAAATGCAGATGAGCTGTATTAGTAAATTACGCTCTGCACAAAGCCACTGTTACCATTAGAGGAGACATGGTAAAAAAGAGGCAAGAACAAAATGGGTGGTGATGGCCCTCTTGAAGTTCCCACACCAGCGTGTCGTGAGTTCATAGATTTCAACAGCGTCTGCGCAGTGCTCAGGCCTAGTTAATTTTTTATAGCTAGAGATTGACTACGTTGTATATTGAAGGGGCCGAAGACTAAGCTTAGCAAATTTCAAGAACCTTTACTGTGGCACAATGAGCCTAATATTAGGAAACTACTTCCAAGTTCACGACGTCGCACTGATGTACCACCTGGCGTTTTGGTACGCAAAACTGAACTTTGACCTTCATTTTCTTCTCTAGTAATTAACCTGTTGCTTTAAAATTTGAAAGAATATTTTAATCATTCTAAACTAGTTTAGTGTTTCTCTTTCATGCTGATCCATGGCATGAAGCCCTGCAAATTATTATTCTCTGCATGGCTGCCATGCCGTCAGCTACGGTTCACTGTGACGGCAGTTAATTTACCTATTTAACCTAGGATTCTAGACCTGCATAGTGTTCCTGATGAGAATATACCGTGTCCACGGATGCACTCACAATGGTAACAATTGTTGTGTGGCACAAGTACATACCACAGGGTGTAAGATTTTTTTGTTATATTTGCATATAGCACTCCAGTACAGCGAAACCTTGGTGTAACGAATGTGCATATAACAAAGTAAATTGAAAAATGTTTGGCCAATATCAAGGCGCAATGAATACATGCTGTGAGCACAATCATCATCACATATCATCATGTGTAAATCTTTCTTGTCTGTATACAGACCGTCATCGCCGCTTGCATCTTCTTCAGGGTCAGAGCTCAAGCTTGGTGATAACAAAAGTGGTTCTTTATAATTCTTGTAACAAATATCAGATATATCGAAGGTATTTGTATGTTGGATGCAAATTTATTGTAATGAGGTTTGAATGTAGGAATGGTTTTTCCCTATTAATTGAATGCCATCTCCAAATGACCGAGTATGTATTTCCTCCCTACTTTTTCAGTGACATCCCCGCAGGGTCGTCTGCGTAAGCAGGCGTTTGGTGGGTTGCGACACCACGCACCCGAGCACATGGGGGTTGGACCCTCCCACACGTAGCCGTGCGTGGCTCAGCTGTGTTTGGGGAAAGGGGGATCCAGGAGGTTGAGCTAATGTCGGGTGTTTGGACCTTTAAGGCCCCCCGGCGGAGGCAAGACACCTGTTTGGCCTCTGCTTCACATAGACAGCACCCCCGGACTGACCCACCCAGGGGAAATCGGTGGTCGCCCTTTCCTGTCTCCCTCTCTGATCTTTCTCTGCTCTATTTTTCTGTCTTCACTGTCCTGTCACCTCTTCTCTTCTGTTACTTCCTCACTTTTCATAGGCGGCTTGGGTTAACCTTGTGTAAGTGCCCTCTTTTGGGTTTATATATAAGATTATAGCGGCAATGTATGGCTGGCGCCTGCAGCCTTACACGTTAAGTGCTGCAGCGTCCTCTTGTAAGACTCCGTGTTGGGTGGCTGCCATTGCTGCCGAAGTACAATAAACTGCTATCGGAACACCCACTTTTCCCCAGCTTTTGATCGTCTCCCTCAGAAGAGGGGACACACCGATGAGATTTAGAATTTTTTCACCTGACCTAAAGACATTTTCCCACGGTTTCAAGTAGTACATATTGAAAGAACAGAAAAACTAGCGACAACCATATCCCCATTTGTAGTTGCGAAAAGCTTGACCAACACGCTAGGCCCTGTCTACAAAGTCACCAAAATGCCAAGGGGACCTTTTGCTTGAGCTATGTGACAAGGAGCAATACAACAGACTCGGCAAGCTTGTTACTTTTGGTGATGTCCCAGTTACCGTTTCACTGCATCGGTCCGTGAACACAGTACGGGGGGTAGTATCTGAAGCAGACCTCATCGACCTATCTGAAACCGAGTTGGAAGGATGGAAGGAGCAAAACGTCACGAATGTGCAGCGCATCGTTATGAGACAGGACAACAAAGAAATTCCCACGAAACACCTGATACTTACCTTTGAATTAAGCGTTTTGCCACAAAGCATTGAACCAGGCTAACAAAGATAGCAGTAAGACCATACATCCCAAATCCTCGGCGATGGTACCATTGCCAAAGATTCGGCCGTGGCCCGCAGAGCTGACGTGGTAGACTCACCTGTGCCAAGTGTGACGAGGTCATGCCTCAGACAATTGCGAGGCCGCGCCTCACTGCATTAATTGCGATGGTGAGCATCCAGCGTACTCCCGGTCTTGTCCAAGCTGGAAAAAAAAAGGAAATTATAACACTGAAAGTCCGTGAAAACATATCGTTCACGGAAGGACTCAAAAGGTGCTCACCATTCCACACGACCACTAACGCTGATGCGGCGTGTCAAGGATCAGTGTCGCAGCGGCTACTGCCACCTGCCCAGCCCGCGCGCAGCGAGCTGTTGCTTGTGGCTCCTGCCCCCAAAGTGGAAGGAGGTAATTCTACTCCACCCAAATAGCAAACAGGCCTGGTTACCCTAGGGTTGCCGCAGTAGCGCACCCAGGATCTTTGCCAGGGGGGGGGTTGACAGTTTGCCAATACCATCTAAACAGCACTTATTTCGATTTCTTCACGGGAAATTGTCAAAAAATGCGCTTTTTGCGAGTGTGCAGACGATTGCGCGTCTGACATCTTAGCTGCAATACTCAAATGCGTAAGGAAAGAAAAGGGGTTAAACAAAAGGGGGGGTTAAGTCGGCCTCAGGGGGGGGTTACAACCCCCGAATCCCCCCCCGTCGGTGCGCCACTGGGTTGCCGGCACCACAACAGTCCTCGGTGACAGCCTGCGCTACGCGTAGCGAACGTGCAGGCCCACCAGCAGCTCCCACGGTGAGTGCAGTCAAGGCTGCCTCACCCTCACTAGCCCCTGCTGGTGCTGGCAACAGCCGGCGCAGCTCAGGCCCAAAGGCAGCCCCATCCACCTCCGGGCTGGTGGGCGCAAATGTCTCGTCCTTCGCGGCGAGACTTTCTCGCGAAACTTCTCGCTCAGCGCGTGTCCGGCGCCTCACAAGAGGCAATGGACACTACACCCATCCCGACGGCGCACCAAGCGCCCAAGGAGTGGCGAGGCTCCCTCGACTGCTTCAGCAAGGACAAATCCCACATTACGGGGCCTGGAAAGGGCTCCGTAATCTAAAGCAATACTTCCTTTTTTGGTACACACAGCACCAATTTACTTTCATTATGGATACACAAATCATACAATGGAACGTCAGAGGCCTTCTTAGGAACCTCGGTGATGTCCAAGAACTTCTTTACCAACACAATCCAAAAGTGCTGTGTATACAGAAAACACACTTAAAATCGAAACATACAAACTTTCTCCGACAGTATGTTACGTTTCGTAAAGATTGCGATAATGCTCTCGCATCATCAGGCGGTGTTGCCATTGTAATCCACAAAAGCATAGCATGTCAACGTTTGCAGCTACAAACGCCCCTTGAAGCAGTGGCAGTTCGACTTGTTCTTCTAAACAAACTCATCACTATTTGCTCGCTTTACATACCCCCACATTACCACTTACACAAACATGAATTTCAGTCCTTTATAAACGAATTGCCTGAACCTTATCTTCTTGGCGATTTCAATGCGCACAGCAGTCTGTCGGGCGACTCTCGTATCAATGCGCGAGGTCGTCTTGTTGAACTGTTTCTTTTCTCCTCTGGTGCGTGTCTTCTGAATAAGAAGGAATCTACATTTTACTGCCTCGCAAGCAGAACCTTTTCTTCTATTGATCTTAGCATAGCTTCCCCGTCTATTATCTCCACTTAAATGGGAAGTTACCAAAAATCCTTACGGGAGCGATCACTTCCCAATACTACTGAGAACAACCAAAGAAAATGAGTCTTCACCACAAGCCCCTCGATAGAAGGTTGACACAGCCGATTGGGAGAAATTTCGAACTCTTACTAGTAGTATCTCTTGGGCTGACATGTCTTCGTTAAAAATTGATGCTGCTGTGGAGTATTTTACTACCTTCATAATTGATGCCGCTTCTAAATGCATATCCGAAATAAGTGGTGTGGCTTGTAAACACTGTGTCCGATGGTGGAACGACGAATGTAGGAACGGGCTCGTAGGAAACAGAACACAGCGTGGGGGTTGCTATGCGATCCTCCTACTGCGGAGAATCTTATCAATTTTAAGAAGGTAAAGTCCCAAGGCAGGAGAACGCGCCGACAGGCCAGAAGAGAGAGTCGACAGAAGTTTTTATCAGGTGTACACTCGTATACAGATGAGGCCAAAGTCTGGAACAGGTTTAACAAGGTGACAGGACGACAAAAATATTCACTCCCTTTGGTAAACACACAGGGCGACAGCTTGGAAGACCAAGCGAACCACCTGGGTGCACATTTTGAACATGTGTTCAGTTCATCATGCTATTCTCCAGCATTTACAAAATACAAAGCAGCAATAGAAAAACAAAAACTTGACCGAAAGAGCACCGGGAATGAGCCATATAACTTACCTTTCTAGGTTGCAGAGCTCCATGCATCACTCGCCTGTTGCAACCAATCTGCCCCAGGCTCTGACTGCATACTACATGAAATGTTGAAGAACCTGCCCTCTGAAACGAAGAAAACCCTTGTCTGTCTGTATAACTCTATATGGACATCCAGCGAGATCCCCTCTGCCTGGAAAGAGGCCATAGTGATCCCTATCCTGAAGCAGAGCAAGGATCCATCATTTGTATCGAGTTATAGGCCCATAGCACTAATAAGCTGTCGCTGCAAAGTCTTGAAAAAAATGATAAACTGTCGCCTACTACATTTGCTAGAATCAAACGAACTGCTTGACCCATACCAGTGCAGTTTTTGCGAGGGTCAATCCACCACTGACCATTTGATATGTATTGAGGCGCAGATACGCGAAGCATTTGTTCACAAACAGTTCTTTCTGTCGGTATTCTTAGGCATGGAAAAGGCCTATGACACCACATGGTGGTTTGAAATACTGAGATACCTCTACGAATTTGGTATACGTGGTAATATGTTAAATGTGATTGAAAATTTTGTGTACTGATGGGAAAGGCCCCATTGCTTCTTTATTTTTTTTAATAGAAGGAACATTGTGGAAATTCACATTAACTATTGTATATTGACCTGTTTGAATGCAAGAAATAAATTAATTACAGTTTTAAATTGATTTTCTTTTGATGATTTCATCCTACCCAGCAGCCTGCTTGAAATAACATTTTGTAAATGTATACGTAGAGTTACATAAGATTTAAAAGATTAATTAACACAAAATGAAGACAAAGACAGGCAAACAAGTGTTTATCTTGTCTTATATGTATCTAACTCTATCTTCATCTTCATTTTGCACTCATAAATTTAAAAATTTTTTATGGATATGAACTAAACCCAGCAAGGAGCAATCTAAGGTGACATAAGTGCATTACTTTATTTTCCCTTTGTCTACCTAAATACTGTTTCAAGGCAAAAGAGTTTTCAGCTGCACAGCTTGACATGCATAGATTGCACAGACTGCAAATATGCTGCATATGCGACTTAACATTTATGTACCGTATTGTTCAATTTTAGATGGTGTCCCAATCAGCTGGCAAGGAGCAAGAAAAGTATGCACAATCAGGGGCGGTGGCCCTGGAAGTTCTAAGCAAGATACGAACTGTGGCTGCCTTCTGTTCTCAATATGGCGAGCTGCAGAGGTCAGTTTTATGTAGTCTGCTGCTTGCTGTTCTCTGCATTTTTTTTGTACCAACACCACTTCTATACACTTTTTTTTTCTCGGAACAGTCTTCGTTGCGTCAATGAACTCAATGCTGCTATTGCCAGCTGTATGGTGTTTGAAGAAAACTTGGTCACTGTGTGAAACATTCTCTGTAATGTTGGCAGTAGTGAGAAAGCATGGCATTGCAGACACTGGCCACTTTTATAGGAGACGTAAGACATTCATTGGGGAATATGACATGCTATCTGTTGTTAAAAGTTCCAAGGCAAAAGGTGCTTGTGTCTTGACTGGACATAAAGCAGCATGTGACAGCCCTTTACTTGCTTTACTTTACTTGTGAGCCTAATAACTCCTAATGAGCACCAGATTCAATTTGATGAATTATACATAATGTGGCAGAGTGAGGTCTCTCAAACGCGATCACTTTCATTCAGATTGACAAACAAACTGCCGCGCTAAGCCTCTGTGAACACCACGTGCGAGGTTTACTTTAGCTTTGATTGCATCATGCATGACACCACAGCGATGGCATCTGCGCTCGCGACTCATATGTGATCGAGTAATGGCTTCTTTCCTTTACACTACGATACCAAAGTAAGGCATGAAGGTTGGATGGTTGCAAAGAGACAAGCGATATTAGCATCACATGTTTTCCTTACATGCAGTTTTAGCGAGCAACCCCTATACTTACCGAAATGAAAGATGTTTCACGTCAAAATTTCTTTGTGCAGTTCTTAGCAGCGTCACAGTAGCTCAGTATTAAAAAATTTGTAATCAAGGATTGTCGACAGATGCTTTCACTGCAGCTTTATGCAACCATCATCCTTTAGTTGGAATTGGTTACAGAACAGAGCATCTACCGTATTTATTCGAATCTAGGCCGATAGTTTTTTTTTTCAAATAATCACATACGAAACTCTAGGGTCGGCTTAGATTCGAGGATTTAAAAAAACGCGTCAGTTTTTAACTGAAACTGATAAATATGGTGCATAGTTAGCACCATCTAGAAAAGTCAGTATCGCAGCCGCTACTAGCCGCGCCAGTAGCCAACTGAAGTACACGAGTGACATCGCCATTTTGACCTGCGTCGTATCGGTATGGTGCAGCATCGGCACACGGTGTGGCGTTATCGTAATGGCACCAAATGGGCGATGCCACTATAGTGCTGCTTTCTAAACGAATACTATATTTACTCGAATCTAACGCGCACTTTCAACACGACCCTAAATCTGCGTCGGCATTTCAAAATGGGCGCCTCGCACGCGCGTCGAGCCTAGCTACCGTAGCATGCAGAAGCTTCCTCCGTGTGCTGCAGTACACGTGCTTTGGCAATAGTCTACCGTCTGTCTTCACGTTCTCAGCGTCTGCTCTATCTATCAGCATGAAGTACTAAGTTCATCATGATGCCGCATTTAAAAGGAAAGTGATCATCTGTGCGGAGACGGATGGAAATTGGGCCGCATCACGGGCGTTCGGAGAATCTGAAACTTGCAAGCGGGACTGGCGCAAACAGAAGGAGAGGATTTTCGCCAGCAAAGCAATGCGGAACGGTTTCAGTGGACCGAAGCAGGACGTAATCTGCGACGATCCACTCCGGCAATACGATCGCCTTGGCCCCTATCTTGAAAGCAATCTGCGACGGGTGAAGTCCGCCACGCGCCGTGTTTTCGCCACGTTGAAGTGAGAGGCATGCTAGCACGAAGGAACTGTCAGAACGCTGGGTGCTTCTTGTCCAGCGTTCTGACAGTTCGTTTCCGCGGTCAACGATCGAGATGTGTTCATGTTTGCTTGTACGCGCATGACACCGTGCTTGTTAATAGCGGTCTACTAATTTGCTATCGCATTCGATGCATCGCCTTTCGGGCGAAACTGCTACTTCTTTTTATTCATCGCAACTTCAGTGCATCGGGAGGAAATCTATTTTTCCAAATGACAGAAAGTTGTATTTCTGTTTGAAAGCATGAGGTGCGCGCTACAGGTAAAGGACTTTTTTTCCTCATGGAAAACGGGTGCGCGTTACAATCAAGGAAGCGTGAGAATCGAGTAAATATGGTAGTTGTGCTAGCCGTAGAGGCATCGTCAAACGTTCAAGCCGGGCAGAACTTCGGCATCGGTGTGTCGTTGGAGGGGGCCACGGGAGATGGTTTTCGCGTGCGCCGCAGCGTGCGCTCCTTCCAAAAATGCAGCATCTCTAATGCGCTGGGTGGTACTGAACATATCGTACTGTTTGAAGATGTCAGCAGTAAGGAAGATAGCGACGAGGCTAGCAGCGATGGTGACATAGAATGAGCTCGGCATGTTCAAATTTAATAAATGCTGTTTCATTTTGCGAATGCTGTCCTTGCTTTTTCGTTCGGCCTACATTCGAGGTAAGTTTTTTTTTCCGACTTGTAACTTTTGGGGGGTCGGCTTAGAATCGGAGTCGGCCTAGATTCAAGTAAATACGGTATTATTATGTTATACTTTTTTAGCAGTACATTTGGACCTCTTTATATATCAATCATGGATATAACAAAGTAAATATAAACACACATCTCTCTACACATCACAGTTGCGCATAGCTGCGTCTGCTGCACGTGGCCTCAGGTTGCCCTAGCGTGCTGTGTATTGTAGATGCCATTGAATGTCATGACGAGCCCTCTGCAGCGTCGATTGGTCTCTGTGGGTGATTTAACTCCAGGGGCGTAGCAATGAGAGGCAGCCCGAGCGCTCATCTTGTGTCGATAGAGTGACGCATATGCCTGAACTGAAACTAGCATCGGAAAAGGAAGAGCAAATGAACATGCCCAATGTTTTGGTGAGACCTTGCCCCCTTGCCATCCCCCTGTGTAGCTTCTGGCGTACTAGTGGCGATAAAAGGAGAGAGAAAGCTGCACATCGGTGAAATAACTACCTCTAACTCCACCTATACCTGAAGGATACAAAACATTTTTTTTGCCAGATTTGTGAGCAACGTCTCTTAATACATGCTGTTAGGCCATTCTACAAATTAGTTAGAAAAGTTTTTCAGGGTCCCTTTAAAATACCCTGGGTGATCAAAATTGCACCAAAGCTCTCCACTTGTTGTTCAAAGGTTTAGGCTAAACCCAATCAATTGATAATAGATCTTTTCTTGAACTGGTTTTGAAAACTATGATTTACTTGTTAATAAAAGGAGCCCTTATTTTCTTTAAAAGCACATAAATTTCAGAGATCAAGTTTCACCCAGAGTAGGAAAAAATTTTGTTCAGGTAGGCTGGTTGCCATAATGCACACTATCTGCATACTGATAAAACTATAATTTCAAGTATTTATGGCTGTGCACTTTCCCTTAACCCCCTCCAATGTGATGATGATTTTATTGCTATGACCACAAATTCAAATAGTAGAGATCTCTATTTGCACTCTTAGCACGCATGTGACGGGGTGTGCATTGCAATCGAACATTTATTTAGCATTGTGTTTCATGTAAAGGCTTTCATTGACTCTGCTGTGTTTCCTGTGGTACATGACTGCTCTAGAAGCGGGTGCAAGTATATAGCTGCTGCAAGGCGCAAGTATATAGCCATGGCATTTGGATTTGGCCTGACATTTGTGGTCCTCTACGGTGCCTATTCACTTGCTTTTTGGTAAGTCTCAAAGAAAAATACAGGGAAGTTGTTTAACGGATAATCAGATGTCATGATGCACACTGGCAGTAGCTATGTAGCTTCTTCTAAACCCTCAAGTTCAGCTCCTTGCGGTCATGCGTCAGGCCCCTGCCAATGTGCAAAGCTATCAGTCCAAGTCAGATGTTGGAAACCGCCTGACGTGTGTGTGCTTGCAAGCGCATTTTTTTCTTTGTTATGCTTCTTGCGGCACTTTAAAAAATTTGTTGGACCACGGGATCTTCCTGGACACCTACCCTAGTAACATTTGCAAGATCTGTAATACTGAGGCAGCATCGCTTCCTCACATGCTATGGGAATGTAAAAACCAATATCTGACAAATAATACCGTGACCCTCTCGTCGACATGGCACGCCGCCCTGCGCAGCTCCCAACTCGACGACCAACTCTGGGCTACCCAGCAAGCCTGCGAGGCGGCGAAGAGGCAAGACCTCGATGTCCCCACGTGGGAGGCCTAGGCCCAGCCAACTAAACTGCTGCTTTAAATAAAAGTTTGTTCCTCCTCCTCCTGTTGATAATAGCACTTTGCAGTGTCTCGGTATGAGGGCAGCACAATCTTATTAGCAGTCTTGAAGGAATTCGTACATTCTTTTTGTAGCACGAAGCACCAAAGGAATGGCAACGTTTTTTTTAGTGTGCGTTTTACGGATACATCTTGCATGCATTTTAGTGAGCTTGAAGATAATTCTAATGCCAAGGAGCAGTATATTCTGCCTTCAGACGGCCAGCAGACATCCTCGGATGAGAGCACTGACAAAGAAAGCAGCGATGAAGATCTTAGCGAAAATGGTTCCTGTGGTGATCACCCATTGAGTGAGTACCACCAAAGGTGTTACACTAGACAAGAGCCTCAGGATTTTAAAAAATTATTTGAAGTGATATTTTGTTCACACGAAAACTCTTTTTGAGCAGCCTCCAGGTAGTTCCCTACTGGGATGACTTCAAAGTGGCTAAATGCTCATGACCGCAAAGGGTTAAGTGTAATATTGAGGTAGGTGTTGATTAGAAGACTTCACACAGGTTGTAACCTGAAAAATGAACCACAGAACAAGGAACATTAGCATATCTAACAATTGGGCAATTGTGTGCAGCGCCTGCACCAATCATATCAAGTTAAGTGGCTTTATTAATCGTCACGTTCATCCATACCGAAAGACTCCTTTCGCCATCTAGCACTCTGCCCCCCGAATAACATCTAGTGAGTCGAATTGCCCTCGCTCTTGATTCTGCTGACCTGGTGACATTAGACTGAAGCAATGCAATCTTCAAAAGGTGTCAATCAACTTGCCCTCTTCACAATTTCCTTTTTTTTTCCTTTTTTTCATGTTGGTTTGGTAAGGGTTACCTGTGACTAAAATGGCATTTGCAAAGAACTCCAGCAAACAAAAAGTTGGAAGTTATCAAGGACGGCTAGCAAAGGAGGTTCAAAATATTGTTGCTGTAGAAAAAAATAATGTGCTGGACCAGAAAACAACTGCTTATATTTTCTAGGTAAACAACGTTCTGCCTGTTAGCTATGTGTTCAACATGGAAAGTAAATAAACTTAGCTTTTTTTTTTCTTAAAAACCAGCCAAGTTACTATTCCCAGTATTACATCAAATGATCCGGACCATGAAATGGGATCTTTCTGCAATGTCTCGGAACAGAACAGCGGTAACCACAAAATCATCTTTCTATGACTTTAGGATAAAAACGTATGGCACTGTACCGTTGCAAGAGCAGGCGAAAGTGATTGAATGATGAAATCATACCAAATCTGCATTTCTTTGTGGCCTACGCACGCACCAAATTAATGGGATCTGTGCTTCAGGCTCACATGTGCGTCCATCACATTGCACCTATCATTTACTGTTTCTGTAGCTAACTCAAAACTTGACAGTGCCGGAAAAAAAAAGAAACCAGTAAAAGCATGAGAAATGGACATGTGTGAGTGCTCTTATGTGTTCATTTATTTTTTTATTTATTTATTTACAAATACTGCCATCTCAGTGTGAGACATTGCAGGGGTGGGTACATAAGTAGCCTAAATAGGCAAAATCAAACATTATATAGCATACAATCAGTAGAGCACGTTACATATGTGCTTGATCACTACAAACAATATTGCGTGTAAAGAAAGGCATGTATTCAAAGCTACAAAAAATAAACAGTACACCAGCAGATCTTAGAACTAATGAGAGATGTGGTAGATTTCTTTTGCGAATTGTGCGGAAGGTAACTGTCGAAGTGAGCCGTCAAGGCCATTCCAGAGCTCGACTGTTGACGGGAAAAATGAAAATTTAAAAGTGTTCAAGCGCGATTGAAATAGAACAAGGTTAAGGGGGGAGAGTGCTTCGAGTTGCACGCGCAGGACACTTCACAAATAAAACCGGTGCTGCAATAACCGACGACCCGTGTATGATTTTATGCAAAGTGATAAGACGCTCACACGTGCATCTGTGTGCAAGTGTGTCAAGCGATAGGTGATGGGCATGTGAAGAATGTGAAAAACGGTGGTCATATCTGTTGTAAATATATCTTATCGCTTTGTTTTGCAGAGATTCCAATTTGTTAGCGTCACAAGAAGAATACGGGGACCAGACAACGGACGCATACTCCAAAACTGGCCTGATCAGTGTCTTGTATGCAGTTAGTTTGCAATCCTTAGTAGCATCTTTTAATGTACGTTTTAACTATGCTAATTTGCGAAGTGCCTTCGAGTGGATGCAGTCTATGTGTTTCTGCCATTTCATGTTATGAGCAAAAGTTACCCCGAGGTACTTGAATTTATCTACATGTGCAATTTTAGTCCCACTGAAACCATAATTAAAGTGCAAAGGTGTTTTCTTATTCGTGAAGGTCATCGAGACTGTCTTTGTTAGGTTAGGTGCTAGTTGCCAAGTATCGCTCCAAGCGCAAAACTTAGAAAAAACTTCATTTAATACTGACTGATCATTTGCATTCGACACTTCGGAATACAGTACACAATCGTCTGCGTATAACTGTAGCTGAAGTGGCGAGTTTTCAGTGATCTTCACGGCGTCATTGATATAGATCATAAATAAAAGCGGGCCTAACACAGATCCTTGGGGCACACCAGATGTAACTTCGATAGTATTGGACTTACTTTTATTAAAGGAAACGTACTGGCTTCTGTGATGCAAGTAATCAGCAATCCAAGTAATTAGTTGGTCATTTTTAATAACCTCACGAAGCTTGAGAAGCAGTTTTCTATGACAGCAAGAGTCGAAAGCTTTAGCATAGTCTATAAATATAGCATCCAGCTGGCCTCAGCTATTCAGCACCCTAGCAATATCATGCGAAAACTCAGTAAGTTGTGTTATTTATTTTTTTTTTATTTCAAGAAACCCCTAAAGGCCCTCACAATGAGGGTATTACATAGGGGGTGACAAAAATTGTATGGCAATCTAGAGAAGGAATAGGCAACAAGAATAAAATGTGGCAGCACAGCAACAATCAATGAACCATAATGAGAAAACGCAACATAATAAACATAACACACACACACACACAAAAAAAAAGGAAAATCAAACATTGCGGTAAACGGAACAGAACTAGAAGAAAAGCTACTTATCGCATTCATTTTTTAGAAGTTCTGAAATTTCGATGTGTTTATTTCAGTTGCGATTGTAACACGCAGCTGGTTCCACTCAATAATGGTTTTGGGTATGAATGATTTCCCAAAAGATGAAGTGCGGCAAATTATGTGTTTGATCTTGAAAGGATGGTCACGGCGGGGAAAGAAGGCCGATGGTGATTGAAAGAAATCGTTATGAAGCAACGGATGATGGTAAATTTTGTGAAAAAGAGTTAAGCGAGCAAGTTTGTGACGAGAAACCGGGCCGAAAACCATGTTGACACACCGAGATAACATTGTTCTCTGTTAAGTAACCAACAATGTGTTTGTGAATAATGTGTTCAAGTAACCTACAACTAGTACATAACAAGGAAATTGGCCTGTAGTTAGAAATGATTTGCTTTTTACCAGATTTAAAAACTGGGACCACGTTAGGCGTTTTCCAAATGCTCGGAACGGTAGATGTCAGAAGTGGTTTCCTAAAGATAATTGCGAGGTAACGTGCGTTCCACTCAGAGTATCGCTTAAGAAAAGTGTTTGGAATATCGTCTGGACCACAGCTTTTAGTTGTGTTGATGTTGAGTAAAAGATTAAGAACACCTTCGACAGTTACGGTAATATCGCGAAGCGCTGGGAGGGCAAGAGGGTTGAAAGGTGAATTAAGACCATCGTCGGAAACAAAAATGTATTCAAAGAAATTATTGAAAGCCTCTGAGATGCTGCAAGGCTCGGTACAGGGGATACCATCGATAATAAATGACGAACTAGAATCATAAGGATTGATGGTTTTCCAAAACCTCGAAGGATTCTCTTTGAGAACAGTCGCTAGGGTCACGTTGTAGTAGAAGTGTCTCGCCTCGTGCATTTTCGCTTTTAGTGTTGTCTTCAACGTACTTAGTAGACTGACAAAAGTATGGTCTTTGTGACGACGCTTACGAACTCGTTTTATTCTGCGCAACAGGTGAATTATTTCGCGATTGTACCATGGATGATGCCGATTGCATTTTATGCATTTCTTAGGAACATGTCTAGAGATACAGCTGCGCACAATACCATGAAACATGCTCACTAAAGAGTCATCATCGCACTGGTCACTGCAAAACAAAAAATTATCATACGCAGAAGCAAGCGCATTTACAATGGATGCATCGTCGGCTTTGTCGAAGTTTGGTAGGTATTTAAACACTGGTTTTCTGGCTTCGCACGTAACATTCACACTCACGATCACTGCCTTGTGATCCGACAAGCCTTCAACAGTGTAGCAATGGTGTCCATTCTGTACAAGCTCGTGGTTTACTAAAACAAGGTATAAGATAGCATTCTCGCGTGTTCGGCAATCAACAAGTTGTGTCAGATCAAATGACAAGGACATGTCGATAACCGACTCACAAAGCTGTTTATCGCGACCAGTTGGCTTGAGCGATTGCCAGTTGATATGTGGGAGATTGAAGTCGCCTGTAACTACTAATTTCCCATTGTGTAGTCTATGCTGTGATATATAGTTTCTGACAAGGCAAAAGATATCACCAGGGGCATCAGGGGGATGATAAATAGCACCTATTGCAACAACCAGGGATCCAACCTTTACCTTACACCAAAGTGACTCGGTATCAGGAAGGTCAGGCAGTAGAAAGAAATCAATGCCTGTCTTAATAAAAATCGCTACGCCACCCCCGCGGCTACCGACTCTGTCCTTTCTTAGCACAGCATTGCCTGGGGGCGAAAATTCACTGTCCGTTATTGCATCGTGCAACCAAGTTTCCGTAACGCATATTAAAGTAGGATTATGGGATTCAACGAGACAATTAAAATCGACGCCCTTGTTGACCAGGCTTCGCGCATTTACATTCAATACTGTTAGCTGCTTTTGAGGAGGCAGTCAGTCAGTGCACCGAGAAGCTGGTGCTATGAGAATACACTGTTTTACTTCGTCCCTTTTGTAGCGAGCGTTATCAATGATCAGGGTATCGAAACGCAGCTGAACTGATTTTGCGCTTTTTCTTAAATCAGACGAGTTCTGCCATAGGTTTCTGCGTAGCTGGCGGACACGCGCCAAGAAATCCTCATTAATAAATATATTAGTGTTCTTGAGTTTACGTGAGTTTTTCAATATTTCAATTTTATTCCTGTAATCGAGTAGCCTTATTATCACAGGTCGTCCTTTGTCCTGCCTACGAGAACCGAGTCTGTGGCAGCACTCTATAACATCGCATTGAACACCGAGCTTGGTTGACAGAAGGTCAGTGATAGAGGCTACAAGGTTTTCCGGGGTTTCTCGCGACACCTCGGGCAAGCCATGGATTACCAAGTTATTTTTTCGTGACCTGTTTTCTAGGTCGTCATTCTTCATGTATAATTTTTGTATTGTGCTCTTTAGACTGGTTATGGTCTGCTCGAGATCTTGCAGGCACTGGACTGCGTCGTTATTACTGGAAGCAAGCGACTCGAGTTTGGTCAAACGATCATCGAATGAGGATATCTTAGCCGTTAGTGCAGCTATGTCTTGACCGATTCGAACCTGTCCCGCCAGCAATTCCGTTAGCATGGCCTCAGTATTCGTGCTGGGGTTCAACTCAATGTCTCCCGAAAGAAACAATAGTTTTCTTAGGGAGTGCAACACACATAACAGCAAGGAGAGAAAATGTACAGGGTCTGGCAGCAATAGGAGACAACGATCATCACTTCTGTAGCATTTGTAGTCATAAAAATTGCCTACCTGCAAGACGAAAAAGACGTAACTACAGCAACCGTTCGCCATGCCGCTGCCGGACCCACTGAAGAGCAGAGCGCTCGCACAGGTCCTTTTGAAGTTCGGCAGTACAGTCGATGTCCCAGTAGTCACGTAGTGCGCGGAAGCGCCACCTTGACGAGGACGGAAGACCGAGAAATACTGCTGACATGCACTCGTAGTGTATCGATGCAGCACACGTGTCCTTGAATACGCAAGAAGCACCATCAAAATCAGATGATGAACTGCGCAGGTGCCAAACTGGTTCGACATGTCCCTCGACGTAGTAACCATCCAAGAAAGCGGCAATCTGCAAGACGAAAAAGACGTAACTACAGCAACCATTCGCCATGCCGCTGCCGGACCCACTCATCAAATAAATTGTCGCAGTTTTTTTTCTTGTGCTTACATTGTCCTCATTTCCACACTGTTAAATCTTGCCTTACGTCATACCAACTTGACCAAACCCATACCCAGTTCATATCTTTTATAGCATTGTTGCAGTTCATAGCACTTAGACAGTATGAAAAGAGATTCTTCTGCCTAAATATGCTGTGAATTCAAATCAACTCACCCACCTCTCTGTACTTTTGCTACACCCTGTTGTTCTGCGGAGAGTTCATAAAGAGATCTCTTTTTGTTTTATTGCGATAGCAATTATATGGACACTCCAAAGCAGATTTCTTCCGTCGCCGTTGCCGTGCGGTTCCGTATGACGTCAACGGCGATGAAATCTTCGCCACGCTCCGGACGCTGTATGTGCGAGTGAAAGGGCGCGAGGGATGCGCGCTTTCACGGAGAGCGAACACACGTCAGAGAGCAAACGCGCATTCTGCGCCGTACTCCCGGAAGGGCTGCGTCTTTCCTCCTTAACAATCACCATATATATAGAGCAAACACTACTTCTTCCATCGCGTGAAAGGCCATGGGGAGACGGGAGGGAGGGAGGGAAGAAGGGGAGGCAACGTTTAGCTGTGGCACCAAATGCGTATTTATATAAAAACGTTGTGAGGCGAGAAAATGGTAAAGACTTCCGACGCTGCTCGACGAGTTTCACGTTCTGATCTCGTCGAAAACATCCAAACCGCCCCCAGAGGCCTTGGCCAGTCACCAATGCCGCGCGTGTTCGGTGCGAATGCGGGAAAAACGTCAACGGCATCGACAACAGTTCTGCGCGTTGCTGGTGCTGCATCATGTCCAAGTTTATACAGCTGATAAAACTACTATCTTTACTCCGTATAGCTCTCTACTAATTTGCTATCGCAATTGATGCTTTGCCTTTCAGGGTGAAACTGCGACACTTTATTTGATTTGGTGTAGTAATTCTTCTGTCAAGATGTACAGCTGCCATCACGCTTAACCTGAACACACTTCTGGAAGTCTTGTTTTACAGATGCAGTGTACAAGTAGTAAACTCCGGCAGTTTTGCAAAGGACAGATCAAGCCAACCTTTGCACAGCACTGTCACACGAAAACTCTAGTAGCACTAGAGTTTGAGACTGGAGACTTGCTCGGGTACTGGAGTCTGATGGTGGCTACACTTCTAATGTGTGCTTGCCTTCTAAATTGCATTCACTGGTATAGGATGAATTACGTTCTGTTGCTATTATTGTGCTTCCAGGTACAGCTCGGTTTTAGTAGCAGCATCCAGGCTGTGTCCTGGCAGGGCATTCATTGTGAATGTTTGCCTTTACTTTTGTGCATTTTGTATCTATTTGGAAAGTGGGTTTGGGGATTCTGGCCAACCAAAAATAAAAACAGAAGCATGCCGTGCTCTACAAATCACTTATTGTTTCTTGCAGGTATTCTTTGTAGTCATGGTGGGCTCCTTTTCACTGGGAAATGCTCTGCCGCAGCTCAACAGCATCGCTGTGGCACAAATGGCGGCTGGCTGTGTCTTTGAAGTCATTGACGGAGTAGGTTATTAAGCTTCCTTAAAAACGTTTTTCTGCAGTAAAGAGTACAATTTTGGGCAGCAAGAAAATTACTCTACATGTTATTGCAGTGTTAAGAGAAAATGTTAAACGAGAAGTGAACAGCTTTGTCAGTAGGAAATTAAATCTGCCGAATCCATTAACAGTTGATGCTGGCTGGTTGTTATTCCATTGGTTTTTGGCAGCTTCAGTTTCTTTTCTTCTTTTTTTTACGTGTGTATTATTGATGTCTTGGTACTGACCTATTTATGTTGCCTGTCTTAAATGCACTTAACATCTCACCCTGTAAATTAATAAAGAACTGGCTTGCCTATCATTCCTAATTACAAAAATCAGGTGAAGAGGAAATCTTTGAAGAGATACAGTAGACTACCATTAAGATGAAGCCAATAAAGTTAGATGCTCAGCTATGCGGAACAATGTGAAATTGTTGGATTGGTTGGTCTTCCATAAACCCTGTGCAAAAAAAATCTGCTTAACCCAAACTGCATTTCTGTGGTCGTCGCAGATGCTTGCTGCTTGAATTGTCGAGAGATTCTGAGCAACTTCTCGCTCCAGCAAAAGCAAATTTTGTTTTGTGGACAAAAATACATGCTGGTGTCGACGGCTATGTGAAACACGCAGGCCTGACACTATAGAAACATTAATCAAGGAGGTCCTCAAAGTGTCTTTGCAAGCTGGTGGCGAGGATTCTGCCAAAGAGCCAACAATAACGAGTTGTGCTCACAAGTGATATAGATAACACCCCAAATACATTGGCACATTTTTTGTCATGCAGGCAGTAGAGGATTTTTTAACAAGTTAGTTTAAATGCCAGCGTTAAGATAGTACACATATTTTCAAAGTGCCAGCAAGGAAAAATTACTAAGTGACCCAAACAAATGTACATAAACCAATACTTTGAATAATGCAAGTGCAATAAATGTTTCTTTTTATATATTTGCCTTTTTCTTTTAAGTATTGGGATGTACCTACAATTGTGAATTTCTTTTCTTTGGTGACTTCCGTGGATACATACTTTTCTTGGTTCCTTTGAGTTCATCTTTGCGGGAGTCTATTGTATACTACTGGGGCAGGGTTTCACAAACTGCTGCTCATTACAGCATCCTCTAACATAAATTCTACAGATATTTAGCCACATCTTAAGACAACAAAGCCACAGAAAACATTTGCTTGGCTTCTTTTGGTTGTTTCTAACAATTTAATCAAACCACTTGGTTCTTTGCCATCTGTTTGAATGCAGGCAAAACCAAACTGAGCTTATTGAAATTTAATCCAGTGAACTGTTGCCAGAGCAAAAATTTCTGCTTTTTTGATAGCTGTCACAAATTGAATCAGTTTTTAGAAACGTACTACACCACAAATATGGCAGGATGCCTAATGCCACATTCTGGTATCCTCATAGACAAGTAGCAGAAACAAAAATTTTTAGCTGACAAGAACATTTCAGCTGAGTTCTAGGTGCGTACAAAAAAAATATCATGTAGCTATCAATAACAATACCCCCTTTTTGAAAATGACAGCAGACATAGATGTACTTGCTTTCAGTAATATAAATACCCCTTATCACAAACTTGTACATGAATATAATCGATGATGAGTCACTCTATGTTTTCTGTGTGCGCTGAACTCCCAAGACTAATTTGATGCGTGTTTTGTGTTTCCAGAGGCCTGATATTGACTCATACTCTGAACTTGGTGTGCAGCTAAAACAGTTGACCTCCAATCTTTCTTTTAAGGACATCTCCTTCTTTTATCCAAGATACTCAGGTCACTTGGTAAGTCATGTAAAGGTATTTTTATTCTTTCCTTTTTTATTTATACATTTCTTCTGACAATAATTTTCTCTCTCTATCTCACCTATTTTTTTTTTTCGTGTGGAAAAGGTCGCTCCTCCCTGCCTTTTCTTTTGCTTGCACATACTAGATCTATTTTTAAATTCTCTGCAAACCTGATGTAAAAGCAGAGCTGGTGTTGTATTTTGTAAAGATTATTTTCATCTCCCATTGATTTTGCTCTTCATCGTTGGCACACGTGATGCCACACCTTCATTAGTGCCAGGATGGGCCACTCGCTGTGGCAGGTGATAAGAAATGAATGGAATCGGAGGAAAATTATGCTTACAACTTACAAACACAGGCGTCACTGTTGTTGGCCAGTGTTTACATGCATCTATTTTTTGTTGCTATGTTTACAAACATTAGCTAACACTAGAAGCAGCATACTGAAGAAAAGCCTATATATTTTGCTTGTAAAGTACCCTCAGTCCTCAAAACATACACTTTTTAATGAATGTGCTTCAGCACATGAAGATGTAAATTCAGAAATGTTGTGATCAATATTATTTAATACATACTGCTAGCCTTATATGTAAGGCTGTAGCAGGGTCGGGACACAAATACAACTGTGAAAGTGGTATCAAACATGGTTAACAGTTTCTGTTAATAACAATTCCAAATATTGTGGACAAAGAATAACAGCAGTACAGACACTTTCCTGCAAGTCATGTAAATGTATGCAATTCATATACACAAAGGTAATAATAACACTGTAAACATAAAAAAGAAACCTTTTCACGAACAATCACTGGCATGAAAAACACTGATACAGTTAAACCTGGATATAACGAAATTGACAAATTCCCGAAAAACTTCGTTATAAAGAGGATTTCGTTATATGCTGGTTCGGCACGAAAATTCGACAAAAAACGCATACCGTATTTACTCGATTCTATTGCGCCCTCGATGTACCGCGAACCCGTTTTCCGTTTTCGTCAAAGCACTCATCCTTGGAATGTCACACCAGGTAGTGAATGCGTGGACGCGTGTCGTTTCGCAAAGTGCGAGGCATCGGCAACCAAGAGCGAGCCTCACGATGGTGTCGTAGCGTCGTATAGTGCTACAGTAGAACCCGCTGTTACGTTCCCGGGTGCTGCGTTTTCCCGGCTGTTACGTCGTTTTTGGCCAGTCCCGGCACAGTTCCCGTAGAACCCAATGCATGGGTAACCGCTCTGTTGCGTCGCAACTGTGGGACCGTTCCCGCATCGTACGTCGCGAACTGCCACCCTGCGCCGGCCCGAGCGGCCATTTTGACTTTTCTTGTCGGTTGGCTTGGTGGCTTGACGATGGCATTGGTCGCCCATACTGCCAGGGTCGACAACTACGTATTTAACCGTTTATTTAGCTGTTTAGGAATTGCCGAGGAATAAGATACAAAGACATGGAATTGGCACTTCACATGAATCAGGTTGAAACTAGGCCGGCCATTCTTGTTTTACAAGAGACAAGGGGAGTCCCAAAAATTCCAGGATACGTTACATACACCGACCCAACCATAATGGGTACGGTGATCCTAGTGGAGAATCACATAGCAGCTACTCAACACCTTACTGCGCAAGCAGGGTGTGAGCACACGCTGGTGGAAATACACGCAAAGGAAATTGGAAGTAAAAACAATATTTTCGTTATGAGCGTATACTGCAGACCATCGCAAAGACACTATGAATTCGATCGAGTTGTGATGGACGCAAAGAAATTGGCTGGGAACAGGCCACTCCTGATTTTGGGCAATTTCAACGCGCCGCACACCTTATGGGTGTACAAATTTCAATCCAAGAGGGGAAAGGCTTTGGTCAAGACTATGGAAGACCTGGACGTTTCTCTACTCAACGAACCCGGAGTAGCCACAAGAAGAGGCAACAGCGTCTCCAGAGATACAACACCAGACCTGTCCTGGCTTAGCGGAATGCTGGATATCTCGTTGAAGTGTGAGGACCTGGACTTGGGCTCTGACCACACCATAACCACACTCACCGTACGGGGCCCAGACTTCCGGGCTAAGCTGGGAGCAGCACGCATAACGGACTGGGATAAGATGCGTGCATACACATAACAAGACGGCGAAGACGCGGACGAAGGGGACCCGCATGATACCTCGTACAAGACATGGCCAAGAAACAAAAGAAGATTCTCGACAAATTCACCCAAGAAATTGCAACTACAACGAAGGTACCTTTCGTTGACAGTAGGCTCGCTCACATGTGGGCGGCCCGGCACTCGCTCACGAAGCGCTGGAAGAGGCAAAGGCACAACAGGAAGCTTGCGCGTCGGATAGCCGAGCTTAACCACGAAATTTCGGAATACGTGGTCAAGCTCAGCAAAGAGAACAGGCTGCAGGTATGCGATGGCCTTCAGGGACAGCTGTCCGTGGGCAAGACATGGAAACTGCTGAGGCACCTCATAGACCCCGCAGGCAGCAAGACAGCAAGCAACCGGTTGCTGACAAAGGTCCTAAACAGATACGACGGAGACAGCGGCCGGCTTATGAAGGCCCTAGAAGACCAATATTTTCAAACGGAGCGAGGGCAACACCCGATCTCGCGAGAATACACAGGACCCAGCAATGAAGACCTGGACAGGCCGTTCACCATCCCCGAGATGTGGACAGCAATTGACGAGAGCAACAAGAAAAGCCCTCCGGGGAGAGACGCCATCACCTACAGGTTGCTCGCCAACATGAGCGGTAGGACGGCACAATCTCTGCTCGAACATATAAATAAGGCTTGGGAAACCTCTCAACTCCCGCCGGAGTGGAAAGAGGCCGAGGTGCGATTCATTCCCAAACCGGGTAAGGCCCCCGCGATTGAAAACATGAGGCCAATATCGCTGACCTCCTGTGTTGGCAAGGTGATGGAGCGTATGGTACTACGTCGCCTTCAGGAACACCTTGAGGTCTCCGACCAACTTTCGAAGACGATGTTTGGATTCCGCAAGCATCTATCAACACAGGACTTCATGCTTTAGCTTCAAGAGCTGGTAATCAAATGGGCTACGCGAAACAGCCCCAGGGCAATCCTCGCCTGAGATCTCAAAGGGGTGTTCAACGATGTTACTCATGCTAGTATACTCACCAACCTCAATGAGACGAGGTGCAGGAGGCGCACTTTCGGATATGTCAAAGACTTTCTGTCCTCCCACAAGGCACGAATATCAATGGGTGAAGAGCGATCAGAGCCCATTGAATTGGGGGAGCGGGGCACCCCACAGGGAGCAGTGTTATCACCACTCCTGTTTAATCTGACCTTACTGCCACTGCCATGATTGCTAGACCAAATCAAAGGAATCGGACATGCGTTCTATGCGGACGATGTTACAATATGAACGGAGCGAGCGGGCTCCGACGGCTGGATGGAGGAGACACTCCAAGCAGCAGCACTCACAGTGCACGAGTACGCGAAGACCTGTGGACTCAGCTGCGTGCCGCAGAAGTCGGAACTCCTCGTAATCCAACCAGGAAAGCCCCGCAAGCAGCCCCCACCAGACATCTGCATCCAAATTGACGGCACCACAGTCAAGCCAATGGACACATGTAGAATTCTCGGACTCTTAATACAAGACAATGGCAAAGCACATGCCGCCATCGCCAAGATGAAGACCAACGCGGAGAAGATCCTAGCCATGCTGAGAAGGGTTTCAACTAGAAACAGAGGACTCAAGGAAGATGACGCTCTCAGACTAGTGCAGGCATTCATAACATCCAGGATAACATATTTGGCCCGTATCTCAATCTAGACAGGACTCAAAAGAATACACTCGATACCATCATCAGAAAGGCCACCAAGCAAGCCCTCAGCCTACCCATCTATCCGTCGACCCAGCGCCTTCAAGCCATGGGGGCACACAACACAGTCGACGAACTCGTAGAAGCTCACCTGTCTAACCAGCGACTCCGCCTGAGCCAGACAAATCATGGCCGCGCGGTGCTGAATAGATAGGGTGGCGCAAGGAGAGAGCAACAATTAAGAGGTACATCCCAACTGAATGGATGACTACAATCACCACCAAGCCCTTACCCCGAAACATGACGCCGGAGAAAAATGATGGCAGGAGAGAAGCCAGAGCTCAGGCAATTAATTCCAAAATGCAGCGATTGGAGGGAGTCCTATACGTGGATGCGTCCCTCATCAGGGGCAGCAGCAAAGCAGCGGTGGTGGTAACCGACGGGGAACGGTTGATAAACAGCGCTGCAGTCAACACCAGAGAGTCAGCGACAGCAGAGGAAGTGGCCATAGCCCTGGCGCTTCTCCAACTGGACGCCAGGGTAGTGGTTACCGACTCCAAAAGAGCTTACGGCGGCTACAGGAAAGGGGTGATTTCCTCAGAGGCAGCCGTGACATTAACGAAGAAAAGGGCACCGGAGCCAGCCGTAGAGCTTGTATGGGTGCCTGCCCACATAGCGGTAGCTGGCAACGTCATAGCCGATTACCATGCCCGAGCGATGACCCTCCGGGCAGGGTAGGACGCCGACACCATCAACCCGGTGCTCACGTACAAAGAGATTACCTCCGAGTATAGGGAGGATCGGCGCACCTTCCCCGGGCCGCACCGCACCCTGAGCAGGGAACAACAAACAATCATCAGGCGCATTCAGGCGGGTTCGCTTACCCACCCTGCCCTGATGAATAAATTCTACCCAGAAACCGAAGAGGACATTTCTCCATTTTGCAAAAATAACACAGGCACCCTCGCACACATCCTGATGGAGTGCACGTCACTCAAATCCCCTATACCCCCCATCCCCCCTCCGTCCCCCACTACCCCACCCCATGAGCGATGGGAGACCTTACGGTCCAGCCCCGCCCTGTCGATCCAGCTTGCGCTGGCGGCTAGGGGCCAGGAGCTGCTGGCCGTATATGGGTCCTGAATCCAGGGAACCACTCCCGTCCGTCGTCTGAGAAGACGCCGTCATTTTGAGCTCAATAAATGTTTTCTCTCTCTCTCTCTCTTTAGCCGTTTATAAAGCCTTGACATATTTTCGGTTTCCGCCAGCAAAAGTATGGCCCTTGTGATGCATATTTGCTATCTAAAGACGGTGTCTATGACGCGTTGTGGCCCTAATATTGGTTTTGGCTCACAGATGTTCCGTTCCGTTCAAGGGCGATAACGCAGTCGCCAGGTGCCGTATGCTGTATGTGCGAGTGAAATGTGCGAGGGGAGCCGACGACTGCATCTAAATCTGGCGCGCGCACGAAAGAAAAGCAGGGAGGAAGCACGCCTTCTTCCATTGTGTCTGAGGCACCGTCGAGGGAGCGAGGGGGGGAGGTAGCGGGCGGCGCTGTACCGTACTCTGGCTTCAACTGCGTACTGCGCGCGGTCGCGCGGGCTTTATCTTGAAAGCGATCTGCGTTGGGGCAGAGTCTAGCAGTGTAAGTGCGTCGGCGGCTCGTAGCTTTGTGCGTGCTGTGTGTTCTCGGCGCTCAGTTTGCGTTGAAGCTATAGACAACAGCACGAAGGTCACTTTGCTCGCTCCTGCAGCGGCGCTTCCACACGCCGCCAGCCTTTGACAGCGCGTGTCCGCGCTCATCGAGTGTGATGTGCCACAGCGTCTGCCAGCGCGTCAGCAACTTCAACTGGAAAAGGAGAGTACCGGCTTGGCAGGCTAGGCCACCTGCAGCAAGCGGCAGGATCAGGTTTGAATGAAGGGAGGGGGAAAGGTCACGCCCACGGCGGCAAGATTGCCGGGTTGAGGCATGCAGGCCCGCCTCGCACACGCTCGCAGGCCCGCCTCGCACACGCTCACATGCACGCACGCACACGTGCGCTCGCTTCGCATTCCGTCGCGGCGGAGACGGTGCTTTCGGTTGCTGCTCGCGCAAAAATAACAAAACTTGGGGCGAAATCTCTAGGTTGTCGGTGGGGAAAATTCGTTATATCGAGGTTGTCTCCCGCGGCCACTTCGTTACGTAGAGCTCTCAAATACATGCGCTTCTATGGAGTAACAGCAGGGAATAAAAAAACTTCGTTATATCCAGGAATTTGTTATATGGAGGTTCGTTATAAGCAGGTTTAACTGTACATACATTTAATCTTTCAAGCTAAGGCAGTAGAAAAAAATTTGCCGCGTATCTGCGTGCTTCGCTGCAAATGTCGTCGAAAGACGATAGTCTTCTGCCGGCTGTACTACATGAGTGCTGGTCTGATCCGCGGCCACCCGTAATGCTGTTCTCGTACCATTTCCATCCTGGCATGAAGGTTTGTTTGAACAGATTTCATTTTACCGCATTATCTCATCAAGCGGCCATTTATGTTTTGCCCTGCCTCAGACAGCGCTTCCTTTATGTGAATCGGCTGCATCTGGCTGGCATTGATAAAATTGAGGAGGCGCTGCGTGAGACATGGACGCCATCTGGCAATACATCGGGAAACATGAGCTTGTGCAGAGGGTTTCCTTCCTCCATGGCAAAGGGCGCTCGTCGGCGCGCATAGCATGGCATTTTCAGCGCAGCTTAAGAAACTAGGGTCTTAGAGTTACGTATCTATGTATTTTCTATTAAAGGAACACACCTCCTAATACTTACCTAGTGATGTTGCGCCTCAGATATGCGTAATATTTACTTTGTGATCGATAACGTTCACAAGTATGAACAGCCGTACCAGTTTAAGTAGTGTGGGCGGTAAGCAAGTGGTCCAACTTTGGCCGGGTGGCTGAATCGGGTGACAGACAGACAAACAGACAGACAGACAGACCAAATTTTCAGCGTTTAAGTTCCCCAAGAAAGACTATCGTCTTTAATCTAATTAGTTAGTCTTGAGACAGACATATGACTTGAACTGCTACCAACGACGTGTTCTGGTAGTGCATTCCATTCTGTTATTGTCTGTGGAAAAAATCAGAACTCAAATGTATCATTGTGGAATCTATACTCTTTCAAGTGTCTACTTTGTTTTGTTCTAGTGGGCCTGGTTTCTGAGAACGACAGAAGTCGGCAGCCATTTCTGTTTACTTCATTATTTAAGAGCTGGAATGCCAACTTGAGACGTAGAAGCTTTGCTCGTTTGTTTATTGTAAAAAGACCTGCTCTTGCAAGGAGTTCAGAAGGCGAATCATGGCGTCGATACTTGTTGTACACAAATCTAATTGCTTTTCTTTGTACTGCTTCTAATTTATCAATACATCTTTTTGTGTGCAGAAACCAAGCTATAATACCATATTCAAGAATTGAGCGAACTAATGATGTATATGGTCGAACTGGAACATTGTACTTGGTGAAGCAGTCCGGAGTGACCGTTTTAGCGAGCAAAGAGCGGAAAAGGCTTTACATGAAATATATTACACCTGCTTATCCCATTTTAAGTCTGAGGAAATAATTACCCTAAGGTACTTGTAATGGTGAATGACTTTTAACGGTACTTGATCTATTACATAGGTGAACGACAGAGGCTTCTTTTTTCTTGATATTGTCATACACACAGATTTATCTAGATTAATATTCATCTGCCATGATCGGCACCAGTTCGTAACGTTTCTAAGTGCATTGTTCAGGGTAACTTGGTCTGTAGTATTGTTGACTTCTTTATATATTATGCAATCGTCTGCAAAACATGCGGACTGTCACATCCGAGTTCTCAGCTAATTCATCAATAAAATGAGGAAAAGAATAGGAGCTAGTACTGTGCCTTGCAGTACTCCTGATAGAACAGGTGAGTGTTCGGATGAGTAGCCGTGCAGTGAGTATACTGGGTCCTGTCTGAAAGGTAATTTTTATCCATTTTGTGACCTTGCAATTACCAAATAAGTTATCAAGTTTCCAGAATAACTTAGTGTGCGATACCCGGTCAAAGGCTTTCGATAGATCAAGAAAGATAACGTCAGTTTGTCCGCGGTTATTAATGGAGGTTGCGAGGTCATGGATTGTTTCAATTAGTTGCGTTGTCGTTGACCGGCCTTTTCTAAACCCATGTTGATTTTCACATAGAAGTTTGTTGTCATCTGTGAACTGCATAATGTGTTTAAGTATGATATGTTCAAATATTTTGCAGACAGTACAAGTTAAGGAAACTGGACGATAGAGGGATTGTAGCATCTCCAGATTTATGGATCGGTATAATCTTAGCAGTTTTCCAGTCACTCACCAGTGTTCATAGATTTTTGATAAACAAGTGAAAGATATTTGGCTATCCACTCGACGTATCTTTTCAGAAAAGTATTCGGAATGCCATCAGGTCCACTGGATTTTTTCTCATCAATGTTAAAAAGCAAGTGAAAAGATCCCTGGTTCCGTAATATTTATCTCACCCATTGGTTCCCTTCTAGTCCCTTCATCATTTCCTATTGGCAGTAAAACACCATTATCAATAGTAAAAAACACAGTTGAAATAGTCATTAACGTTTTCGCTTTCTTTAAAGCTTCAGTGTGAGGTAGGTTGTTTTCTTTATGAGTTCAGGAGTTCAATATCGCCAGAATTTATGAGGAGCCGTTTTGATAAAGTATTTAAAGTAACATTAAGGTGTCTATCTTTAGCTGCTCTTATATTTGCTTTTAAAGAATGGGAGAGCTTGCGGATTAGTTCAGTTAAGTGGGATTCGTCAGACTTATTTTTAGCTTTTCTTAGCCTTGTAACCCTACGTTTCATGTGTATTATATCACGGGTTATCCACGGGTTCTTTTTATGCACTCTCTTTTTCCTTACGGGTACAAATGATGTCAAACAGTTTTGAACAATGTTCTTAAAAGATAGCCATAAGTCATCTGCTCGAAACTGTATCATTTTGGTAATCATTAAGAAAAGCCGAATAACAGTTTTCAAGGAAATCAATAGTGCTGACGTCATCAGCATTTGACCAGTCTAAAACATTCGTGAAACGCTCATCCTTACACTTTGGTGAGTGCAATAACATAGAACATTTAGTTGCTTTATGGTCTCATACGCTGTCCAATACTTCCCACGTGGCACTGTCTGAAAGGACATTGTCACTTATAAATATAAAATCCAGAATACTGCAGCTTGTGGAAGTTACACGAGTGGGTTGTCGAATTATCTGTCGTAAACCGAAGTTGAATGCTATCTCGAGCAGTGTTTCTGCAGAGGCTACTTCTGTGTGCCCACTGCAATTCGAATTCCAGTCTATGTCAGGAAGATTGTAATCTCCAGTAAGAATGATTTGTTCTGCGTTTTTAAGATGAATTTGCATATATTCGGACAAAGCTTGTAACCCATCTACTCCTGAGTTAGGTGCTCGATACAATGTTCCAACCGCAGCAGATAAGTTTGCCTGCTTAATCTTACACCAAAGTGCCTCGGCGATGTCGATTTGTGGTAGGGGCATTAAAGTTTGCCTTCTTAATCTTATATCAAAGTGCCTCGGCGATGTCGATTTGTGGTAGGGGCATTACTTGAATGTCATCCTTCACTAAAATTGCAACTCCGCCGCCACGTGTACTTCTGTCGCTGCGTAGTACTACGTAGCCCGGTGGAAAGATATCGCTGTTTGATATAAGTGGGGAGAGCCATGTTTCGGTGATAGTGACGACATCAGGACTATGCTCTAGAAGGAATGCTTCCAGTTCGACCACCTTGTTTACGACACTTCTGGCATTGATGTTAATGACGGCAAAGTTATCATATGACTGGTAGGGTGAGTGGTTACGTGCTTTGCTTAGTTTTTTGTGACTGCTACTCTGGTGTTCGTCTCCTCATCCCAAGTGAATAACTGATCATTGATTTAATTTTATCGAAGTGTAGCGTAACCTTTTCTTGTCTATCTCTGTTTGTCTTGCTGCTAACCCAAAGATTTTTTCTTATGTTCCGTACTCTCATTGAAAAGTCTTCGCCGATAGATACCTTGGAGCCTTTTAGTTTCGAACAATTTCTGAGTATTTTGGATTTGTCTATGAAGTCAACACGCATGAATATTAGTGGTCTTCTTTTGTTTTGTTTTTTTGCACCGAGGTGATGATTCTTTCGGTGCCCGATATTGTCATCCCGAGGGTGTCTCTGAGAAGTTTGCGGTAATTTCCGCTCGAGAGTAGCCGAAGTCTCATTTTCGGGCTCAGTAATGCCAAATAGTATTAAATTTGACCGCCTGCTTCTGTCTCAAGTTCATCTATTGTCTAGCCATGCGATTGATGCTGTGTTGCAGTGACGATACCTTTTCTTCAGCAGAAATTATCCTATCTTGTAGAAGTGCAAGCTTTGTCGAGCTTAGCATGTACAGCTGGTAAGGATTCATTGGTTATCTTGTTTTCTCTTCTTTGATAGTATTTAGGTCAGAGGCAACATTTCGAATATCTGCCAAGATCGCCTGCGTGTCAGGTCCAGGGTTGCTCTCGGACATCGCCATCTACTAGCAGTAGCAGTTTTAAAATGCGAAAACGACGGTTAACTATAAAACACATTGACTGAGGGCACGGCAGCACCAGGAGAAACAGGTCATTACTGTGATATCATTTTACAAAATATTTCTCACCTGGAGAAGGAAAACGAAGGGGTTTGAGGACCACATGTTCGTTGCGGTGCCGCCGTGCCCAATGCCGGAACCTTGCAAGCTGTTCTCTTTATAAGGGTCAGTAGCCTATGACGTCACGAAAGCCTGGTATCACGGTATGATAGCTGTCCAGTTGATATGCCCGTGTGTTGGCAAACAGATCGGGCCATGGAACGTCATAGAATTCCGTGCTTGTACTTCCTTTGATGGTTCGTTCGGGAAGTTGCTGAAACGTGCTGGTTGCTCTGGGTCCGCTAGCAGGATTGCCGGTATTGCCTGGAGAAGAAAAACGAAGGAGTTTGAGGACCACATGTTCGTTGCGGTGCCGCCGTGCCCAATGCCGGAACCTTGCAAGCTGTTTCTTTATAAGCGCCAGTAGTCGATGACGTCACCAAGCCTGGTATCACGTATGATAGCTGTCCAGTTGATATGCCGGTGTGTCAGCAAACAGATCGGCCCATGGAACGTCGTAGAATTCCGTGCTTGTACTTTCTTCGATGGTTTGTTTGGGAAGGTTATCCAATATACCTGTCCTCTTTGGCATTTATTTCTTCATTATTTATTGTTTGTTTACTGATTTATTTATTTATTATATACCGCAGGCCCTTGTGTAAGGGCCCAAGCCTGAGGGACATAAGATTTATGCAAAATCCAAAGGGGAAAATATACATAAATACCTTAAAGGACAATAAGTTGGAGCAATGGAACAATTCAGTAAAGAGGATAAGACACTGCCAAGCAAATAAAAATCTGAACATGAAAAGAACTGGGTAAATGTGCAACAAAATTATATAACTTAACAAGGTATCTAAAAAAAAAGAAACAAATTCAGCCACATCTTGCACAATGTCATCAGGGCTACTTAAATTTGTCGCAGGTAAGTTGTTCCAATCTGTTACTGTGTGTAGAAATATTTCAAAAAGTTAGTTCTAGTGATATAAAGATTCATTGTGTTGATGCCTTGTAAACAAAAATTCTCTCTGACATTCGTGAGGTACTGACACAATGAATTGCATGTTGTTCTTCTGAGCACAAATAGACATGTGAGGAACGTTAAAGTAGCAAGAAGAATATTGTCAGTATACACTTGCACACCGCGTATTGTAGTTATTTGCACCGTGCAGAAGTAATGAAAATTGTTCTCGGCATGCCTCTGTGAGGATGCGTCCCGACATGTTTGTGTGCCTTAATGCGCTGCACAACATGCACTTTAAAACATGTTTTGGCGCTAGTCTAACATGCCGACGTGCTCCCTGGTCAGTCCTCGGGGGCACCCTTGTACCTGGAACGGTCGCGCTGAACACGGCTCGGACCCGCTTCCTTAGCTGGAGCATCTACGAGCAGGGTACTCTCAACTTTGCTGCCCCGATGCCCAGTGCACGAGCCAACACATCCACTATTGCCACCACCTCACGTGACCCCAACGATTGCTATCTTCAGATTACATCCTCCTTGCCACCGGAATACATATATCCCTCAGGCCCAGCGCGGCCTTCAATGGGCTTCGCAACACCACAGCTATGGTCACGGCCACTTACCTGCAACGCCTTTTCGTTTGCAGGTATATAATCAATAAACTATGCACCACGTCGCACTCGTTATGCGGCGCTTCTGGTGTTGCCAAGCCCACAGTGTTGTTTTAAAGTTGCAATTGCTTGTGCGCATGCCATCAAATAGATGTTAGCATTATCAGGCGACATAGAATTAAACCCAGGTCCCCCACCCGTTCTAACAAGACGCAAACATCATGCGACATATTTACAGCACTCTGCGAAATCCAGTCTAGTCAAACTTCCATGCTGCAAGAACTTAAATCCATCCAGCGCAAGCTATCGCAGAATGACAGTGCTATCAAAAAATTAACGACGGCTAACTGAAATAGAAAATGACTGCAAATCGATAGTGGTATAAAATAACAAATTGACGATACCAAGTTCTTTGTGACCAAAACGCGAAAGATATAGTAACAATAATAGCAAATTAAACGACTCAGAAGACCGAGCACGCCAGTCAAACTTAGTTTTTGGTTTTTCAGACAAAGAGCGTGAAACATGGTCCGAATCTGAAGCCTGAGTATTACAATTTTGCAGTAAAGAACTAAACGTAACAATTGATTTATTGGATATCGAAAGAGCCCATCGGCTAGGGAAGTAAAAAAACAAACACAAACAGACCAATGATTGTTAAATTTCCGCATTTTAAAATTAAACAAAAATTCTATCCAATGCCTATGAACTGAAGGGTTCCCAGTATCGAATCTCGGAAGATTACTCACCCAGCACACTTAAAGCAAGAAGAATCTCGCTATGCTCGGCAAGGCCCAACAGCAATTCTTTAAACTACTACACGACAAACCATCAGGTAGCAACACCTATACTTACGACCACAACGCAGAAAAGGTTGTTCCTCGCACTTTAAACACATAGGCCCCAGCAGTATTAATCCAAGAAGGAAATCATTTTCGTTCCTATACAAACATAAGAAGCGTTCTCCCTAAAGTAGATGCTCTTCAAAACCTAGTTAACACAACAGAATCAGATCTGTTCGCAGTCACTGAAACATGGCTTAACCCTACTATGACCGACTCGGAGATACTACATTTTTTCCCAGATTTCAATATTTTCCGACGTGACCGCACTAACAAACGTGGTGGTGGCGTAGTAATAGGCAGTCATAAAAGTCTTCAGTGCACCGAAATTAAGACAACCTCGTGTTGGAAATTATGTCGTTCTCTGCAATGCTTCCTATCCCCCCACGATAATTGGAGTTTGTTATCGCCCCTGGTAGTGACCCCCTTTTTGTCCCCGAATTCCACGAGGCCGTTCGCTCTAACCGAATCTTATCGACATCTTCCGATACTGCTGTTCGGCGACTTTAATTTTCCGGAAATATCCTGGACTAACCTAGCATGGGTAGCCTTCCAAAAACGGTATCGAGAGCGATTTCATCAACTCATGCCAACTTTTGGACTGACGCGACTCATCAATGAACCCACACGCTACAGGACAATTCTTCTAATATTCTAGATCTTATTCTTGCCTCTGATCCCACAGGGTATCAAAAATGATGTTTTACCAGGGCTCAGTGATCATTCAGTAATTCATGCATCTTACTCCTGTAAACTCTCAGATCCTACAATCCCACAAAGATAACTAAAACAATAGCATTGTACGATAAGGGGAATTATTCTGCTATAAACTCTGAGCTTAAAGAATTTGCTACTTCTTTTCTAACTGACTTTTCAAAGCGTTCAGTCGAGACCAACTGGTTACTATTCAAAAACAAACATACTAGACCTGTTCTCTAAGCATGTGCCCAACATTACGTAACCAAAAAAAAGTCATCCCCATGGTTCAATGTCAACTGAAGCGACTAACAATAAAAAGAAAAGGCTTTTTCGTTCCGCAAAACGCTCTAATGACGCATGTGCGTGGAGTAGCTACTATGCCATAGAAAAAAAGTTCGAAAGGGCGCAAACAAAGAAAAACTTTTTTTTCACAGAAATTGCCCACTATGTACAAAATAACCCTAAAAAATTCTGGAACATCATTAACCCTAATCACTCCCAACCTTTAGCATTGTGCGACGGACAAAACCATCAAATTCCTTATCATGAGGCTGCCGAACAGCTTAACATTTTTTCTTCAATGTTTAGTGCGAACCTGTCGACAATTTACCTCCCCTTTCTTATCATGACCATACGTGATGCCCGACATCAGATTTTGTCCGAACGGCATTGAAAAACTAATGACTCCTTAAAACTCATCCTCATGCGGCGGGGATGGTATCAATGCGAAAATGCTGAAAAACACGAAATGGATACTATTGTTATACTCTGCCATATTTTCCAGCTGTCACTATCAACAGTAGTGCTGCTGGTGGACTGGAAAGTGGGCAAGATTGTTCCAGTACCCAAAAAAGGTCCTCCATCTTTGTGCAGCAGTTATCACCCTATTTCACTTACTACTATCTGTTCTAAACTAATGGAACATGTGATCTACTCATACATTGTTAGGTTCTTAGACTGCAATAACTCTTTCATTCCAGTGAACACGGCTTTCGCGCAGGACTCTCATGTGACACCCAACTAGCTTTATGTTATAACGATATTAGTTCCAGCCTTGACTTAAACATACCCATTTATGCTCTCTTCTTAGACTTCATAAAAGCATTCGACAAAGTCGCATCAACGGCTACTCCTAAAAGTTTCTCGACTAAACATTAATACACCTGCATTGAATTGTATTCGCAGTTTTCTCACTAATCAACAACAGTTAGTCTATGCTAATACCCACTCATCTAACCGATCCCCCGTAATCTCTGGTGTGCCACAAGGCACTGTACTTGGACCCCTACTTTTTCTTATTTATATTAATGACCTCCCAGCTAATATCTCTTCTACCATTCATCATTTGCAGATGACTGCGTCGTAAATCGTTCCATTAGAAACAACACAGATAATAATACCCTTCAAAACGACCTAAACCTTATCGAATCCTGTTGTAACACATGGTTAATGTCCTAAATATAAAGAAAACTTCACCATATTTTTCCCCGCAGGCCACATTACCAGCCAGCACAATATATCATTTTCGACTGCATATATCCACTGAATCTTATAAATATCTTGGCGTAACATTTTCAAGCAATCTCCTGGTCTACCCACGTAGCTAACATAGCTAACTCCGCGAATCGCACTTTGGGTTTTCTTCGTAGGAACTCGAGACTCGCTCCGCCATGAGGGAAACTAATAGCTTATCTCACGTTTGTTCGCCCTGAGTTAGAATACGCATGCTCTGTTTGGGACCCTCATCAATCTAACCTATCTAATATTCTAGAATCAGTACAAAATCGTGCAGCTCGTTTATTTACTCAGTGTATTCTTAGCATTCCAGCGTTTCTGAGCTTAAGGCTCGTGGTCACCTCACCAACCTTGAATTGCAACATCACGTATCTAGGCTATGCCTTTACCACAAATTTTATAATGCTCCCTCCGAAGTTCCAGCTATCTTACCAGTCCATCGCTTATCCAGCCGCACAAACCATCCCAGAGCGGTTTACCCTCCCCTGGCGCAATCTACCACAGATCTTCCTTATTTTTTGTGAAGACAGCACGGGACTGGAACCATCTACCTACAACTGCTGTGCACCACTCCAATCCACATCAATTCAAGACAACACTGGAATCATTCTTTCACTGCAATTAAAACCCATCCTTCATGTAATACCCCAGCTGGGGCCTTTGAGGTATAATAAATGAAATGAAATGTCTTCTTCAACACTGGTTATTACTGGAGGTGGCCAAAGTTCAATTCTTTTAATACAAATAGTAAGACATTGAATATCAAATCGAACATCGAATAGTCAAACACAGATGCATATATTTACAGCAGGAATGTTTACTTGGGTATGATTAGGTAACACGCCATTACTAACTAGTGCAAAAAAAACAGGTAACTAACTGGGTCAAATGAACAGTTTGAAACAAGAAAATTGCCATTGCCATTACAAAAACTGCATGAATAGACTCTCAACGACTTTAGAGCCTGATTTCAAACAAGCTCTCCAATAAAATGTGGCAGTTGTATGACTAGCTTTCTGAAAACACTAAATATATGGCTGCCGAAGAATGATTAAAAGTTGCAGTTAAAAAGAAAAATAATGAGCAGGTGAAGGACTCATTTGCCATAGACACATGTAAAGGGGTTTGTTGCAAGGAAAACATCATTGGCCACAGCGGAAAAAATAAATCTCCAACACAGCCACTGCCAAATAGACTAAATGACTGAGCACAAGCAAGAAATACAGGTTCTCATGTAGGCTTCAGTCATGAAACTGAAAACAAAACTTGTATTACCCATTTTATTTCGGCATTGCTTCCAAAACTTTTGTCGTCACACTTGTGACAATTAGCGATATATTGTTTAGCAGACGAAAACAGTAACTTGACTTAAGTAGTTGTTTGTTGTGAAATATTTGGTTTGTTTTGAACATTCGAATATACCAAATTGTTTATTTTCGAATACGAATGGAATACTACACACTGTTGTATTCATATTGTATTCATATACAAAGCTCTGAATTGAAATTTCGTAGTTTTAAATATTCGAATATACCAAAAGCTTATTTTTGAATATGCATTGAATACTACACATTAACTATTCGTATTTGTATTCATATTTGAAGCTTCAACTATTCGTCCACCCCTAGTTATTACACAAATGACCCCAACTTGCGCGTGCCCCAGATTGTGCATGGGCTAGAAGCTGATAAAAATAATTGTCTAGAGCACTGCACGGGCCCGGGCCGACCTGAAAGCCCGGGCTGTCCAAAGCGTTGTCGGCGGGCTCGGGCCGGGCCCGGGCTTAAAGCCGCGGGCTCGGGCTTGAGGCCGCGGGCCCGGGCCGGACTCGGGCTTGAAGCCACGGGCCCGGGCCAGACTCGGGCACGCTCATTAAAGGGCCTAAGTAGGCCTTCGAGCACACATACGTTATGCATTGCATGGTTCAATGCATTCTGTGCCAAGCTGAAGTGACACATGCAAGATGACTGTCATCGTCATCATCAGCCTATATTTATGTCCACTGCAGGATGAAGGCCTCTTCCTGCGATGTCCAATTAACCCTGTCTTTCGCTAGCTGATTCGAATTTGTGCCTGCAAATTTTCTAACTTCATCACCTCACCTAGTTTTCTGCCGCCGTCGACTGCGCTTCACTTCTCTTGGTATACTTTCTGGAGCTCTAATGGTCCATCGGTTATCCATCCTATGCATTACACGGCCTGCCCAGCTCAATTTTTCACCTAATGTCAACTAGAATATCGGTTATCCCCATTTGTTCTCTGATTCACACCGCTCTCTTGACTGTATATCTTATCAGATGACTGTATATCTTATCAAAGAAAATAGTAAAACAGATGAAGTTCTTATTTTTAACAGTGGAGCTGTTTCAGCCGGGCGTAATGTGTCTGCGGAATCCAAAAATGTGGGCCGATCCTGGCAGCAGTCCAGAAAGGGTCCAAGCGCAATGGCACATACACCTGTGAACTAGCGAAGCTGAGCCTGGATAAGTCTAGCTAAGAATGGTGGGGACTACTTAGTCAGTCATCGATAGGCGATTGATAGCCAACCAATAGCTAGTCGATAATCGATAACTAATCAATAAATTCTGGAAAATTCTGGGATGACTTGGTAGTGCTTAGCCTAGCCCAAATACGTGGCCAATACCTTACGATAGCGAATCAATAGCTTATCAATAATCGATCAATAGTAAATAAATTCGGATGACTTGGTAGTGCTTAGCCTAGCCCAAATATATAGCCAATATCTTGCGATAGACAATCGATAGCCAATCAATAGCTAATCGATAATCAATCAATAATAAATAAATTCCGGGAAATGCTGGGGATGACTTGGTAGTGCTTAGCCTAGCCCAAAAGCCAGGACTAGCTAGGTGCCCATCAGCTCCGCTGTCTCTTTAGCATTGCGCCGCCAGTGCAAGCTACGCTAATTTTTTTTTTCCACAAAAACGAACATTGTTTCCGCGTAAGGAAAAATAAATTATACAAAGAACTGCTCCTAAGACTATTTTCATGTTACTGCTGTTGCGATTGCAGTATTACCAGTGTCGATAATATTGCATTATTTTAGCGCTAAGGCCAGTTACTTTTGTGCTTCAATGCTTAAAAGAGCGTTTTCCTCAAAAAGTTAACTGGAACGCCCATGCATTTCGTCGGATACTTTGAAAATTATGATCTCGAAACTGGTTTAGTCCTGAGAATTCATTCTGAGTGGTTACGCCTTGTGAAATTAGTGGCTATATTTCGTAGATTGAAAGACGTGCTGTGAAAGAAATAATTAAAAGTTATTTACGTAATTATGTTAATTCTTCAATTAGGCGTTTTGATTTCTCATGGAAGTAGTGGCTGCCTTATCGAGTAGTTTAGATCAAGGATTATAATTGTGCTATCTGCCACAGGCAATCTTTAAAATTTGGTTCAGCTAAAATGAAACACCCTGTATATCTGCATGCTAAATGACATTGTAGAACCATATCGTACAAATCAAGGTAAGTGCATGTGCACCAGAGGAAAAATAGCAGCACAGGCAATGGGCTGGATTACTGATGTTTCCGTGGGAGAAACAAAATTTCGGCCTTTTATTGCTTATGTACTGCAGCTGATTAAACCTCGAGAAGGTGAGGCTGACAGATACGGTACCATCTGTAAGTAAAAATTAACTTTTTTCTTACAGGCCGGGCCTGGTCATGCACATGCGGGCCCTAGCTAAGCTTCGTAATGAACGCCCGGGCCAGACCCAGGCTCAGTAACACGGGCCCGGGCCAGACCCGGGCTGGTCTTGGTCATGTACCCCGGGCCTGGGCCGGGCTCGGGCTTTGTATTACGGGCCTGGGCTGGACTCGAGCCTCGTAAAGCGGGCCCAGGCTGTGCTCGGGCTGAAAAATCAGGCCCGTGCAGTGCTCTAAATGTGTCTTCAGCTGCTGCTGAAGAGGTGTTCTTATTCGTTAAGGGTGTGAGAGAGTAGTCAAAAAATTAGGAAGCTTGTTGCAATGACAGCTTAATTATGCACCTCCCAAGTCCTCAGCATATGTTGTTCGAGGAGAACTGATTTCTTCCTTTATTACCTTTTGCTATTTGTATACGAGTGGCCTTTACGGAAACCACAGCGCTCACAATTGCCTTGTGGAATTGATGCTGCAGTTTTTTTTGTGTTTGTGTGTGTATACATCAGTTGAATCTTCGTTGTTTTTAACTCTTTGCTTCCCTGGTGCTGCAATGGCCAGGTGTTGCGAGACGTCAGCCTGGAAGCCGGCGAAGGTCAAGTCGTGGCCATCTGTGGTACAAGTGGCTCGGGGAAAAGCACACAACTCAACCTGGTTGTGCGTTCTATGACCCCTGTTATGGTGAGGTGGGTTCTGTTGGCAAGGGTTAGTCGTCTTCACTTGACTGAGCTTTAGTGCCAGTGTGATACTAACTGAATGGGAGGGAATGTCAAGCTGTGGAACTGGGATAGTGCTGAGAGAAAGTCAGTACGACTGTGAATGAGACATTAGAGCATCGCTCTTTTAATTATCATGGAAAGCTGCCGACAAGATCCTTGTATTTTGCCTGCAATATTGGAAAGTTTGCTGTGCCAAAGATTTCAGGCATAAGTATTCTGTCTTCGTTTGTATATTTCTTGCTCATTTATTGATCACTAGCCTGCACCAAACACTTTTTCCTGCCGACGTGTGAAGGGTTGCAGAAAGTTGTTCCTGAATCACAAGGGTGTAAAAGAATTGCAAACGAAGGAATAGGCGTATGATACAATAAGGTTTTTTTCCTTGAAAGAACTTGACACGATTGTAGAAATGGCCATGGGAAAAATGTGTCCAGATTTCTCCTTTCATTTGCCTAACACTAGATATTGCTCATTATGTTTGAAGCTGCAATCAAGTCAAAATAGCTTGTAGTAGACTCACATTGTTAAAAACTGCTGCCTTGAAGTCTTCATGAGAAGGCAGTGACAGTTTCTGGGAGCCAGAAAAGTGTAACCTTAAAGGTTTCTACCGAGGTGCAGATATTACTGCATAATTTGTTTTTGTAAAGCTGTCAGTGTAATATGTTAAGTGAAGAAGCTCTGTGGGTCTGACCTGCTTTTTTGTTTGCTGACTATAATGCTGCAGCCAATAGTAGGGCCTGTAATCAATGTTTTCTCTGAACTTTCTTTAAATTACTCTGGATGGCGTGAACTTGAGGTCTTTGAGTGTGCGGTGGCTGCGTTCCGAAGTTAGCCTTGTGAGCGAGCGGACAACTTTGTTCAACTACTCCATTGCTGAAACATCCAGTGGCCAAGAGGAAACCACAATGACTGAAGTTGTGGAGATGGCCAAGCTAGTTGGCATGCAGAAGTTCTTCGTTAGCCTTCCTAAGGTAAGCACAGGCCGAATAATTATACCTGAGCTGTATTTATGATTCATTCATTTATTCATTCATTCATTATATTAGAACACAAAATATACAACCTGAGTATCTCGCCCCGCCAAAGCAATGATGCTTTTGAGCGGGACAGGGCAGTGCTTTGGCCTGAATGACACAATTTGTGCTTCAACAAAGTAAACAATAGGAAAAATAGGTACAGCAGGAAGATAAAAATTATGCGTATAGATACACATTTTCTTTATGTACCAATAACACGGTCCGCAAAAGCATCAATGCTTTTATGTGGACCACTGTATAGTTTCTCTCAGCAAGGCATAGTACATGTTTTCTTACGCTTTTCCCCATTCCTCTTTTCCGTTATCCTCCATTGCTCGACTAATTTCCAAGTGTTGTTCCTGCACAAGCAATCACATAGGCAATTACAATTTCAGCTAAAAAATATTGTGTGTACAGCACGACCCTCCATTCTATTATATGTAGTAGTGAAATGTTTTGAAACAAAAAAAGACACGAAAAATAAACACAAAGAACACAATATTCTTATCTGTTTTATACAATATAGTTAGCGAAATATCATTGGAAAAACTCCCATCACATCGTTTCTCTTATTATTCCCAGTCATTTGCCAGAACCATATGGTGTATGAAATTTTTTATTTTCCTGAGTGACGATACGTTGGTGACTTCTGTTATTTTGTTAAAGTAGAATGGCAAATAAATGCCCTCGTTCTTTTACCATAGTTCATGAACGCTATAGCCGAACGAATGTCTCAATCTTGCGCAAATCCCGAGTTTTTACGTTTTTGTTTCAAATGTTTCATCAAAATAATGCTTCGTAACTACTACCGAAACAAAAAGTTGTTTAATATCAAATATTCCATGTTCTGCCATCAGCTTGCTGTGGCAACAGCACTGCTGTTTGTTCCGTATGTTATGTTATGCGTTATTTTCTGTATTATTCTATTTAGCATGTTTAGCCTATATGGCAGGCCCGTCCATAGGTCATAATGCCATATCTTAATACAGTTTCACCGAGAGCCTTATAGGTGAGTTTTCTTAGCGAAGATCACATACTGATCTGATTTTGTAAATAACTACGCATACTGTTTGGAGTCTGTTAGCTACATACGTATGTGATGGATAAATGAGAAGGATTCATCGAAAATAATGCCAAGGTACTTTATTTTGGTAGCATACTGCATACTTTGGCAGGAGCATCGATTGCAGCGCTCACTATGCAAGTATAGATGTTCGGTCAGTTCTGCTTTTTGTACGGCTGTGGAAGCAGATTAACTGTGGTTTTCTTTGTTCACGAATATATAGTTGTTCTAAACATGTCATGATTATGCATATATCTTCTTGTAGTAAAGTAACACTTTCATTAAATTTTCATGGGGTAATATTAAAGCTGTATCATCCCCAAATTGCTATAACTTTGAGTGCAACGACAGATGGGCCAAATCATTGACACAAATTAAAAAGCAGTGGGCCTAGCACGGATCCTTGTGGGACTCCATGCTTATGTGAAATAAGTTGCTCTCTATATTTTGAATTCGAATGACCTGATGTCGATTTTTGAAGTAGTCTTTTAAAACCTCTATGAATGGTCCGCGGAATCCCATTTGAGCTAATTTTCCAAGGAGTACTTCGTGATCCAACGTATCGAAGGTTTGGTCATCATCCTAATTTATTTTATGGCTCTCTGGTTGCTGTAGCTGAAAGTAGATTCCTGTGTTTTCTGTGCTCTTCTCTCTCCTTTTTCTATTTTTTGCTACATACGGTTCTTATTGAAATGTTAAAATTCATTAGCAATTATCTTTTTACATTATTAAATTCTTATATTTTGCATAGTTCTGTGCAGTTCTTGTGCAGACGTGTTTTAATCAATAGCTGCAGTAAACTTAGCAATAAATGGCTTGATGCGAAGTTGTTGTTTGTGTTTACTTTAGTTTTATACAATTGACGACTTCAGTTTCACATGCAGCAGTTGCAGTTTAAATGGATGAAGGTGCTTTTGCCACATTTGTACTGTTGCAGTGTTATTGTGATCAAAAGCCACAATTTCTTCTTTACACTGTGCTCTATTTGAAACAACAGCATATAATTTAATAGTTTTTTTCTCTGGCTCAATTCTGTCTTTCATAACCTTTGTACGTGCTTGTTGTGCCTATTTCTGATTATGTGTCTTGGTAGCTTTCATGTGTTTGCATGTGGGATCTGTAAGCATGACTGACTCCTCACAAAAGACAACTCCATTGCTTATGTCAGCTTCTCCTTACATTGCCTGCTGTATTTCTTAATAAAAACTGGCAAGTGTAGCTTTCATTTCTGCGTGTATGAATCCTTTTATCTTGAGAAAAGTGTGTGATTCCATAGAACTGGAAGTTGGGTGAGTTGTTGCTCATTCATAGTAAGCTATAAACCATGCAAAACAATGCACAAAATGCAAAGACTCTAAAGAAATGCTGAAAATGTGCAGCTTGACTTGGCACTAGGTTCTACGCTCAAAATCCTATGTGACTCATTGCTATTACTACGCAGATGAGGTGATCAACTAATAATCTAGCTGTACAGAGAACTGCGTAGATGCAGCTGGCCATTTGACAATAGGTGGCGGATTCATCCTGTGGCACTTGACTATACCCGTAATTTCAACTGGGATTCATAGCGCTAAAAATAACACAAGGACGAGGAAGAACACGGGACGAACTCGTGCTTGTGTTGTTTTTGGCGCTATGAATCCCAGTTGAAATTACAGTGACCTACCAACACGCCCAAACTTCTTCCTGCTTAAGGACTATACCTGGCATGACAGCAATTATTACTAACATTGGCATGTCACCCAGGGGTGGCTCTGTAAGCTAAGACATTGTGCTGCTGAGCACAAGGTAGAGGGATCGAATCCTGGCCAAGGCGGCCACATTTTCGATGGAGGCGAAATGCAAAAGCACCTGTGTGCTTGTGTTGTAGTGCACGTTAAAGAACCTTAGGTTGTCAAAATTAATCCGGAGCCCTCCACTACAGCGTGCCTCATAATCAGAACTCGTTTTGGCATGTAAAACCCCAGAAAGAAGAAGAACATTGGGTGTCAATCATCGAAGCAAAACTCATGCACGTGCACACACTGGTGGCCAGGAATATCGATTACAGGCTAATACATCTAGCGATATGGGCTTTTAGTTTCGATGGCACAATAACTTTCTTTGACAGTACCAAGCCTTGCTTGTAGTATACAACTGACAGCTTGAGATAGAGGATTTGTGTGGGTTTCCATTTAGAAAGGGCCTTGGTTATGCATTCTGCCTCAATAGAGTACAGGAGCAGAGCATGTGTGTCTCATTTTTAATCTTCTTCCATATAGAAGCTGTCTCATATAATGTGGTGAAGGGTTGAGGTATCTGTGGTCTGTGTGCACAGGTGCAGTGTGATTGCAACTACACTTCAGATGCGTATATTTTGAGAATGCTTTCATCAAACTCTCAGAAGCTAGCATGCATTTGGTGTCACCTATAATTGGTATATTTGACCAGTTTATTGCAGTTATTTTTAGATCATTACAAACTTGGCCAATTTGCTATTCCAATCGGCTTGTGCAGTGTTGCTTGCACAGGCAATAATAATTTAACAATGGTAAGTTAAGCATGGTTTATTTATTTTTTGGTCAGGGTTACGAGACAGAGATAGGTGAGCAAGGCTGCCAGCTGAGCGAGGGGCAAAGCCAGCGGTTGGCTATCGCTTGAGCGATGGTCAAGACTCCCCTGATACTACTTCTGGACAATGCAACCGGTGCATTAGATGTGGCCTCTGAAACCCACCTTCTGCGGACCCTTGCAAAGGTGAGATAGAGAGAGCTCAAGCTTTATATGTTGCTCATCGAATTAATGAGCAGGCGGCCTCAGTCCAGGCCCCTCTGTTGGCATATATATGATGCCGGATAAGGAATACACTGCCTGGTACTCTTGCTTCTGGAGTGTGGTGGCCATAGTCAGCCACCCAAGGTTGGGGGGTGGTAATTGGGAGGTGGGATAAGGTTGTGCAGGAGGCTGAAGGTGGCATATCCACGGGATATGATAGATGTTCGGGCAGTCACCACAGTGTACGCAGGGAGGGGTATCTTCTGTGGGACCTCGGAGAAGGTCGAGGGCTTGGGTGAGAAGGGTGTATACTTGTGCCTTGCGGGTGATAGTGCTTTTTTGACTTAGAAGTGGGTTGTAGACAGCTCATGCACATCAGCTTGCATTTCATGTGGGTGATCCTTGTAGTTAACATTCAAGGAGGACATGCGAAGTGATGTCTTAGATTCTAATTGCAGCTATGAGTGTGGTCTTGTGAACGCTTTGGATTTGGTAGTGATTTTAGCTGCACAATGTTTGCTTTGTCCAAGGGTTCCCTAGCGGTTTTTCAGAGGTGCTTGAGGGTTCAGTGAGTGAGCACTAAAGTCACTGTTTTGACATCTATTACACCATGTGCTTTCTGTCACAACATATGCCTGTGAGCTAGCAGTCTTAGCCATAGCCTATTCAAAAGGTAAGTACTGAATTGGTTTGGAACTTGCAGCTGACTTGATTGGAGTGCCACCAAGCCACCTGTTGACTTTGTTTGAAGGAGTGTTACAGCATATACAGGGTATCCCAGCTATCACGCAGCATGATTTAAAAAAAAGAGGAACGGCGTTACGTGAAGCAAACCTAGTCCGTATTGTTTCCAGTGCAGTGGAGTAGCCGCCAGTAATTTTTCTATTACTGAGATTTAATTAGCAAATTGTAAATAATTATCTAACCCGAGAAGTACTGTCCTAATTGTCAAATGTCAATCAGAAAATTGTAGAGCAACATGAAAAACTCCCGATACAGCTTTCTGTTGCTCAGTACGTGTTACATAAACGTGTTTTTCCAAGTGTGAAAGAAGCTCGCAAATACACGCAGAATTTCTGTGCGACTGGTCGCTCCAGGCACTTTGCGTGTATTCACAGGCTTCTTTCACGCTTGGAGAAACACGTTTATGTAGCACGTACTGAGCAACAGAAAGCTCTATCGGGAGTTTTTCATGTTACTCTACAATTTCTTGATTGACACTTTGACAATTAGGACAGTACTTCTCGAGTTAGATAATTCATTAGAATTAGGTGATTAAATCTCAGTAATGGAAAAATTACTGGCGGGCTCCACTGCACTGGAAACAATACGCACTAGGTTTGCTTCGCGTAACGCCGTTCCACTTTTTTTAAATCGTGCTGCGTGAAAGCTGGGACACCCTGTATATTGAGCAAGACGAGAATAAGGTGAGAGCAGGAGCCAATGTTTTGACAAGTGGACTTGTCTTCTTCAAGGCCTTGAAGAAGACAAGTCCACTTGTCGAAACATTGGCTCCTGCTCTCACCTTGTTCTCGTGTTGCTCATCGTCTTGAATTTCCATCTCCCGCATTCCCCATATTTTCCCAGCGTATATATGCCATTTAATAAGCCTCATATAAGCAATTGATCAAATGGGCGAAAGTCCTCTGTGGAAGAACATGCCTTTGTACCCTTGAGTGCATGCTCAAGCTGGGGAAAATGTATGTAACGGTTTTTGTGAGCTGCTGCAGTTCCCCGGAGGTGAAAAGTTTGTGGATTTTCAGTTTAATTGGAATATTGCAAGACACTAGTAGTATACATCTCCGCTCAATCAGCTGCTGAGGTGCTGGTTCTAGGTATAAGAGAGGAAAAATTTATTTGCTGTCCTAACCTCTACTGGCACAATAGCTATCAGTGGCTGTTTGTTTATCTAGAGCAGCTCAGGGGCCCCATATAGGACTTTGAATGAGGGGAGTTAGTCATAAAATTATTTTATGTATAATTGGAGAGCAGAAGACGGACGAGTTCTCAAGTCGTGCTTTGTCAGATTTATTTGGCAGCCTATAAGGCTACAGCTGACCTACACATTTGCTTGCAGGGCAGTCCTCGGCGCACAACCGTGATGGTAATGCAGTGACTGTCGACCTTACGAGAGGCAGACATGGTGTATGTGATGGACGAAGGCCATGTTGTGGAGCAGGGCAATCATGAGGACCTGGTGGCAAAGAAAGGGTTCTACTTCCAGCTCATGCTCAGCCAGCTCACAAAAATGAAGTTGCTTCCACCTGAGCCCTGTCCTCCTGCCTGTAAGCTTGTTTGCTTGGTTATGTATTCACCAGACTGCTAATATCACTAGGCCGCACTGTAGCAGCTTCAACAAGGGATAGTTGGTAATTGAACTTCTTGAAAAACGGTGCGAATATATTCGAGGAAGGCAAATGATGTGCAGATCACAGTGTATGCCTCTTGCCTTTTTTTTGCCTTTTATCAGTCCTGCATGTGTCTTTTGCCTTCTGTTCACAATGTTTTCCAGCTGGAGCATCTTGCTAGAGGTGTTACCCTACTTCACAAGCTTGTGAGTGCACTCTTACTCACTATATCAGCATGCGAAAAAAGTGTGATTGTTGTGATCAGTTCTAATTTTTTTAGAATGCGCATAAAATTTCAAAAAGGTTTAGTGTGTTGGCACCTAAAGCAGGACATCCTATAACATTGCTTGCGCTACACTCTAGTTTGTAAGCTTGCAGCATATCTTCCCTTGATCCCTGAGTGCAGAACATTAATCCCACATTATTTTACCGCACTATTACTTCTCTATGATTAACTAGCATCGGTGTGCTTCATCAGTGAGCGCACATTACTTTCTTCATGTGCTTTTGCCAAACTATAGTTTGTGTTTCTGCTGCATCACAGTTTGTGCGTAAGTTTTCTAGCACTCATGAGCTTTAATTTGTGTGCTTCGCTGATTGAGCGCACAATGTTACTTCTTCCGCTTCCTTTTCCTTCTGTTGTATGTGCAGCCTGTTGATACCAAGTTTTTTCCAGCAAGACAGGATGAAGATGGCGAAGGAGAACGGCTGCGAAGGTGCAGGAATTCACTGCTCTTGGAAAGCATCTCGCCATTTGATCACAAGTGCAGTCTCGCTGATGACTTCATCAAGGCAGGCTATTTGTTTTTTTATCTGCTTCTTCCCTCTCTCTCACAAGAAACCAGAGTTGTTGATATGAGTGCTAGCCACAGCCTTATCTCCTCATGGAGAATAACACTGTGACAATATTTAGCTGTCGGCACCTACATGCCTTTCCTCATAAATTGCGTATGACGGATGCCAGGTTTTGGTAATGATGACGACTCTAAATATGCGGAAATACCTTCATTACACATAAACGGTTTTAGGCTCCTGAACAGCCAAATCATTGCATTTTTATGAACTAACATGTAGCTGCTATACCATGTGTTTTGTGCAATATGGCCTGGGATACCACTGCGCTAAAAAAAATATACTCTACTGTCTTCTACTACTACTTCTCTCTCTCTGTTACATTTAAGGAGAGGCCACAGCCAAACTGTCCTGCACATTTCTTTGAATTCTTATGCACACATGCTAGCCTCAATCGTCAGGACGCCTTCTGTCAGGACGCCTTCTGTCAGGACGCCTTCTGTCAGGACGCCTTCTGTCAGTATGCGTTCTGTCAGGATGCTTCATCTTTTCAATTCGAACCATATTTTTGGGTTAGGTTTCCTGATCAAAATGGTCCTGTTCAATAAATGTGTTAGCACTAATAATTTTTGTTTGCAAACGTTATCTTGTGACTCACGTTGCCTTGTTATAGCAAAAGAAAGTTAAAACTCATACTCAAGCAAGGTATGCTTTTGTGAATGCTGCAGGTACCAGACATGCACATAAAAGCTACAGAAAAAGCTTCAGTGGCAATGAAGTTTGTGCTAAATTGTATGTAGAAAGCTCGGCAAAGACACAGCTGCCCATGACACATCTATGAATCGATGTATTGTTACGGATGATCGATGTTTATTCACAGATGAAGACCAGGATGGATGAGAGGTCGCCACAATGTCGCCACCGAAATGTAGCCGTGGCTACTGCTGAGTTCTTCTCTCCTCTTCTATCTCCTCCTCTTTGACACGTTACGATCCCCCTTTCGCAGACAAAGCCCACGGGGAGAGTCACTGTTTTGGGGGGGGTAGTAGGGATTAAGGCGTGCAACATGAGCAATCTGGGTTTTGGAACGCCTATCTGCAGATAAAACCAGTGCAACCACGTAAGTTAGGTCGCTCAGGCGATCTAAAACAACAAACGGGCCCACATAATGTGACCTTGCTGCACAAGCCACGCTTGCGTTGTGGGGTCTATAGCAGCACTAGGTCACCTTTCTCAAAATAAATGGCTTGATGGGATCTATCGTACTGATCCTTCGAGCAGTTTTGCGATGCCAAAGTGCGGACGCGGGCTATTCGGCGGGCTTGCTCGGCGAGGAAAAGTGTCTTGGCGATGGAATCCTCAGCGTCCAGAGAAAATGGCAGAATCGTATCGAGGAAGCTCCGCGGCGATCGAGCATAAAGCAGATAGAAAGGGCTGTAATTCGTTGTCTCGTGCTTCGCAGTGTTGTAGGCGTATGTTATGAATGGCAACACATCATCCCAGCTCTTGTGGTTAGAGGACACATACATGGATAGCATGTTCGTCAAAGTTCTATTCATGCGTTCGACAAGACCATTGGTTTGCGGACGGTACGACGTTGAGTGACGAAATTTTGTTCCACATATCCAAAGCAGCGCTTTAACATCGTCGGCCATGAATTGACGACCGCGATCACTTATGATCACGCGAGGTGGGCCATGGCATAGGACGACATAATGCACAAGAAAGCTGCGATGCAAACAGCGGTAGATGACGGCACTGCTGCGGTCTTCGTGTAGCGTGTAAGGTGGTCTACACAAACGATGATCCATCTATCGTTATTCGATAACCATGGGAATGGGCCCAGAAGGTCCACGCCAACGTGCTCAAAGGTGTGTGAGGGGGAATCAACTGCTGCAGAACACCTGGTGGGGGCGGTTGAAGGTCTCTTCCGCCATTGGCATTGGTCACAACTAGCCACATATTGCTTTGTAGTTTGACGCATGTGAGGCCAGTAAAATCGCTCTTGCACACGCTGTAGCGTACGGGTGAATCCAAGATGACCTGATGTTGGATCATGCATGGCATGTAGCCCAGCACTACGGAGACTCTCCGGACTACAAGAAGAAAAGCAGGCGCCACTTGCAGAGTGGTTGATTTATATAAGAAGCTGTCATGTATGGAAAAACCACCACTGGCTTTCGGATTCAGGGCCATCACGACAAGAGGTTCTAGAGTGATGTCGTTGCGTTGATTCTCCTGGAAGATGGTCGCGTCTGGAAATTCAGGTGCAATAGTGGCCAGACAGTCATCGAAAGTGCCTTCGTCAGAATTTGCCGTTGGCAGTGGCAAGCGGGAAAGACAGTCGGCGTCAGCATGCCGGCGGCTGCTTCTGTATTCACTACAAAGTTGTACTCTTGTAGTCGTAAGGCCACCGTGCTAGACGACCAGACAGATCCCGAAGGCTGACCAGCCAGCATAATAAATGGTGATCACTGACTATGCTGAATGGGCGACCATAGATGTAACAGCGAAATTGCTGAACAGCAAAAACAGCTGCAAGGCATTCCTGCTCAGTGACTGTGTAGTTTCGCTCAGCATTGCTTAAGCAACGAATGGCATAAGCAACGTGTTCGGCGTCGTTTCGCCGTTGAACAAGTACCGCTCCAATGCCTATTCCGCTGGCATCAGTATGAACTTCGGTAGGGGAACACGGATCAAAATGACACAGGATGGGGTCCGACGTAAGTAAGAATTTAAGCTGACGGAAACGATGACTCACATTCTGGTGTCCACTCGAACGATACATCCTTTTGCAACAGACGTGTCAACGGGTGCACAACGTCGGCGAAGTTTGGGACAAAACGACGGAAATAAGAACATAGTCCCAGGAAACTGCGAAGTTCCCGCGCTGACTGCGGAGGCTGGAAGGCACTGACCGCTTCAATCTTGCGGGGGTCAGGTCTGACTCCATCTTTGTCGACTAGATGACCAAGAGCCAATGTCTGTCGCTCCCCAAACCTACACTTCCCAGAGTTGAGAATCAAATCTGCTTTCTCCATGCATTTCAGAACCAGGCTAAGGCGCTCGTTATGTTCCTCAAAAGTGCAGCCGAAAATAACAACATCATCCAGGTAGCAGAGACATATTTCCCACTTTAGACCGCGGAGAATTGTGTCCACGAATCTCTCGAACATTGCGGGCGCATTACAGAGCCCGAACGGCATAACGTTAAATTCGAATAAACCGTCCGCTGTAACAAAGGCGGTCTTCTCTTTGTCGACGGGATCCACAGGTATCTGCCACTAGCCTGAACGTAGATCGATGGATGAAAAGTAGGAGGCAGAGTGTAGGCAGTCTATTACATCGTCAATTCGCGGGAGTGGGTACACATCCTTCCTGGTAATTGCATTTAGTCGCCTACAATCAACACAAAATCTCCACGAGCCATCTTTTTTCTTTACCAGGATGACAGGTGCCACCCACGGGCTTGATGATTCTTGAATGACATTTTTCCTCAGCATACCTTGTACCTGGTCCGCAATAATCTTGTGCTCTGATGAAGACACTCGGTAGGGCTTCTGCCGAAGAGGATGTGCCGATCCTGTGTCAATGTGATGACGAGCACGCGAAGATGGGATAGTTGTACGGTGCTCATCTTGAGAGAAGTCGAACACGGGAGCATACTGGGATAGCAGTTGTACTAAGGTGTCCCGTTCACGTGAAGACAAAGACTTGCTGACCATGCGTAGAATTTTCTGCTCGTAAGGGCGGTGGCTCGTCCTTGAGTGGAATCCTCGTCCCTGACAACCATCAATGAACAGCACGTGACGTCATCAAGACAGCAATCTTCATGTGTTCGGGACCACGCACAGGGATGGCAGAACAATTTAACGTCCACAAAAACGGGCTACCATTGTTCACGGATGCGATACTATTGGGTACCAGTAGGTTTTCCCACAAGAGTCACCAAAGGGTTTTACCACAGCGTCAAATGAAGCGTCTGTACAAGATGCGATGACGGATACTGGTGCTAAAGATCACAGAGGCAGCGTCACTCCCTCAGCAACGGCAAATGTCTTTTGTCCAGCGGGTTGTTGATCCAGGAGGTCTGATAATGACAGATCCTGACAAGCATCGACTCCAGGTTTTCCGCTATTTATCGAAAGCTCGCTGGCACCACAATTGACTGAAGCCCCGCAGGTCTGCAGAAAGTCTGTCCCTAATATAACATCGTGCGTGCAGCGTTCTAAAATCACAAACTCGGCTAAATAACACTTGTCCACCAATAACACATTTACAGCACAAACACAAAGAGGACGCAATATTTCACCGTTTGCTCCACGGAATTTAGCATGCGTGTCGAAGGAAAACATCACTTTGCGTCGAAGCCGGTTCGTGAAAGAAAGGCTCAGAACTGATCTCATAGCCCCGGTGTCCACCAATGCCATTGTACATATACCATCAATTATGACTTCCACTTTGTTTCTTAACATTGTAACCAGTGGAGGTATTAATGTTGTGTCGAGTCTGGCGACCTCACCTCCATCGGCCGCGCAGTCTAGTTTCCCGGTGGCTGTGGTGAGAATGAACGTCACCTCAGTGAAGGAGAGTGACGTTGACGTGAAGACGGTGGAGTGAGACTGCGGTCTGAAACGGGCGAGTCATTGCGGTGATTCCGTCAAGAACTGTTGATGGGGAAGGTCGTCGACGAAGTAAAGGAGCGTGGAGGCCACAAATTGTCGAAGTTAGGACGTTCAGTGCCATAGGACGTTGGCGGTGACTCATACTACCTCAGTGCCCAGCGACGCTGACGACAGAATCGGGAGATGTGTCCTGTGACACCGTAAGTATAACACACGGGAGGCTCGCGGCTAATGTTCGGGTAGGATGGGTATGTCTGTGGCTCCGAGTAAGCCATTGCTGAACAACGGGCATATCCCTCAGCATGCTCGTTGCCGGTTTCCCGGTGGTAGTTCTCTTGCGTTCTCTTTGGCCTTCTCGAGTGGTACTCCTCAACAGTCGTTGCAGCGATGGAAAGGGGAGCTGTTATAGGATTGCACGGATGTTGACAATCACAGAACTCATTGTTCAATTCCGTGCAATGACGTAACTCCTCTCTAACAATCTGTCTAATGGTCGTCGCGAGATCGACTGATGGGATGTCATCTTCAATGCTTGCAACAGTTGTTATGTTTGCTAGCCGGCCAAACTTCGGGATTATGCGGTGCAGTTTGAGAGCCTCAAAGGTACGGCAATGACGTATTACGTCGGCGACTGAGCCAAGGTTCTCTTTACCAATGAGGAAGTTGTAAAAGGATGTATCGTTCGACTGGACACCAGAATGTGAGTCATCGTTCCGTCAGCTTAAATTCTTACGTCGGACCCGATCCTGCGTATTTTGATCTTCATAGATGATAAATCATTCAACAATACTCCAATGGATGCATAAAATGCCTAATGGGACAATCACAAGGAGACAAGTGATGACAGATAGTGGAAGCTCTAGAACAGTTGAAGGAATGAATCTCGAAAATAATGGAAGCAAAGCATGAGCAACACATGCATAGGGTGATGTTGCCAAATCTTTTCCCCTGTGAAAGTTTTGCAGTTTATATTGAATGGCTATTGCAGTGTCATTGTACAGCATGTCTTCGCTTCATTTTCACTTTCATTTTATGTGCTTGACAGCTGACAGCTACTGTTACACTTGTACAGACGTTAAGCTTCAGATCTGAAATGTTAGGCACATGTACAAATATGATAAATTACACAGAGATTAGGCTTTCGAGACTTTCCTGCATTTAATTGCCTTATTTATGCCACTTCAATACATATTGCAATAATTATGTTGGAGCATATTCTTTACTTTGTACTATTGTTAATTTCTAATGTCTTTTTTGGCTTCTCCCTGGCTGCATTTCTTTCTTTCAAATATTTGTTATCTTATTGATAATTCTCAAACTGGTAATTCTGATATCACAGGTTTGTGTTTATGTGTAGGAAGACGTTGAACTTCTGTCTGCCCGCAAGATTTTGCAAAAAGCTCGGCCCGACTGCAGCTGGTTCTTCCTGGTTTCCCTGGCCTCTATTGTGGTTGGAGCATCCCTGCCTGTGTTTGCAGTATTCTACAGCGAAATATTCAATGTGAGTACATGTCACTTCCTTGAAATGAAATATTCTGGACGTTTCTCTTAACTTGGTTACTGGCAGCACTTTCATGACAGACACACGTCATTTGTTTTCCGTGATCACGAGGGCTTCGATGGGAATTCAGGGCGCAGGCTCCTTTCCCAAGCGTATCACCCCTGAAGGTAGCCGAATGTCAGGCCGGCGTTCGGCTACCATATAGCATGTGCATAAAATAGCAATAGCATATGCACATAAAAATTCAAAGAAATGTGCAGGACAGTTTGGTTGTGGCCTCTCCTTAAGGGGGGACGCGGGTTCTAGAATGGTAAAAAACCGCCGAAAAATTGATTTTTGGAAAAACGCATTTTAGGAATGTTTGGGCCTTCAAGCAGCTGCCCTCAAATTATTAACCCTGAATTCGATCGGTAAATAGGAAAAAATCGGCTTTCAAAACGCCACGGGAGACGCGAAACGACCTGCGGCAGGCAAAATTTCTTCAAACTTCCCGCGCGCGCCGCGGGCGCAGCCGCCAACCGACCACCGCCATCTTGGGCTTGTTTTGTAGCTGTTTTCTTTGTGAGCATTTTGCGCCAGCTCAAAATGGCGCCTCTCAAGCTGAACGACCGCTCTCGCCGCTTTCCCGAAGGGTGGTTCCGGGCCTCTGATTGGGGGCTGATCCCTCACCAGCCACAGCTGGGAAATGCCGTCGCCGCCCGAGTGTTCTCCAATGGAACACCAACTCACTGCGGCGGCGGCATGCAGAGCTGTGCGCGCACCTCCTGCGGTGTGATTTCGACGTCCTCGCACTGCAGGAGGTGTACACTGTGGCCGAGGACCTGCGGCTGCCGGGATACACGGGCTACTCTGGCGCCACCACCTGCTCGACGCAGAGCTGCACGGATGCTCCCTGCCTGGAGGGTGCCCACAAGAAGGGGAAGCCGAGGACTGCCATCTACGTCCGCAGCAGCCTGGCCCACTCGGTGACCCCAGTCTCGGACGTCGTAGGCGGCGCCATGGAGTGCTGTGCTGTCACGGTACGCCTTGACAGACAGGACACGACCGTGGCAAGCGTCTACATTCGTCCTGGACAACAGTGGGACCCCTCCAGCCTGGTGCGGCTTGCAGCACGCCTCGGCGGACATGCAGTCCTGTGCGGTGACTTCAACGCCCACCACACCGACTGGGGCAGCCGCAGGTGCACCCGCCGAGGCAGGGACCTCTGCAACGCCATCAGCCGAGCAGGCCTGGTGGTACTCAACAAAGGAGGACCCACGTACGTCCGCCGTGGGGTGAGCACAGCCATCGACCTCTCCCTTACCACCGAGCAGCGCTCCTATGACTGGGCTACAACTCCCGACACTTGGGGATCTGATCACTTCCCCATCTTGATCACCCCCGGGTGTGGGAGAAGGCCGAGGTCATGAACATACCACGTCACAGACTGGTCCCTGTTCAGGAAGCGCTGCAGTGAGTTGGAAGATGGCTGTGACCTCCTGAGTGCCATCATGGAGTGCGCCCAGGCAGCCACAGTCCAGTGCTCTGCTCTGCCCGATACTCCTGCCCCGGATCTGCTCCTGCTCAACCTCCGTGCGTCCAGGCGACGCGTGGAGCGCCGAGCAATCCGGACGGGCAATGCAGAGCACTGGACCGAATACAGGAGAGCGGATGCCCGCTGCAGACGACAGGCCAGGCGCAGAAGGAGCCAGAGCTGGGGGAGCCTCTGCGCCACCATCGAGAACCGCTCCAAGGGCCCCCTGGCCTGGCGCCTCCTAAAGTCCCTGACCGGCAGGAAGGTCAACCGCCACCCCGTCCTCGCGGTGGCTATCTCGCTGGGCATCAGCGAGGCGGCCCTGGCGGAGTTGCTAGCAGACCACTTCGCCCCCCCGGCTGCCCTCGCTGCGGCCATCCTGCCGGTCGGACTTCCCCCTGCCAACCCGCCTACCTGCCTGCTGGAGCTGCATCCGGAGTGGGCGACCAGCCAGATCGCGGCCATCTGCCAGGACCCACTGACTCTCCACGAGCTGCAGACGGCCCTGAGGAGGGGCAAGCGTCGCAGTGCACCGGGAGCAGACGGAGTGACACTCCAGATGCTCCGCAACCTGGCCACCAGTGAACAACGACGCCTGCTCGACTGCTACAACAACATCTGGTGGTCAGGACAGGTGCCGGAGGCCTGGCGCACAGCCATCGTGGCCCCCATTCTGAAGAGCAATAAGCCGGCTAACGAGCTGTCCTCATACCGACCGGTCTCTCTCACCTCCGCTGCTTGCAAGGTGATGGAGGCCATTGCTCTGGCACGGCTCGAATGGGTGGCCCGCGCCTGCGGGTTCCTCGCGGACCAGCAGACAGGCTTCCGGCGCCGAAGGTGCACTGCGGACTCCATCGCAGACGTCGTCTCCACCCTGGAGGACGCCAGGGCCAGCGGAGACCTTGCCATGCTCCTCCTCATCGACGTCAAGGGGGCGTTCGATGGCCTCCCACATGCGGTCGTCCAGCAGGCTCTGGACCTCCTGGGCATTGGCGGCAACCTGCGGCGGTTCCTGTCATCGTTCCTGAACGACCGCACCCTAAGGGTCCGCGTGGGCCATGCAAGGAGCACTCCCCGTCCGGTCGCAGCTGGCGTACCACAAGGGTCAGTGGTGAGCCCGTTTCTCTTCAACCTCGCCCTGGCCCGGTTGCCTGCTGCACTGCCGACCGACCCTCACTACAAGGTGGAGTGCTCCATCTACGCGGATGACATCGCCCTGTGGGTGCGGGGACCGCCGCAGTCAAGCCGCCACGTGTGCCTGGCCCTCCAGAGAGCCCTGGACACCACGGCCGCCTACCTGGGAAGCATCGGACTCTCGGTTTCGACGGGGAAGACGGTGGCCCTCCTCGTCCACCCGAGAGCAGCGGCACGGCGCTCAGCTCCCCGGCTGCAGCTGGAAGGCGTGCACATCCCATGGAGTACGACTGTGTCGTACCTTGGGCTGCGCATCGACCACCGGCTAACCTGGCGACCGGCAGTCGGGGCCATGCAGACCCAGACCATCAGGGTCCGCAAGGCCGTGTCGCAGCTCCTTGCTCATGGAGAGGGCTGCTCGGTGAAGTGGGCCCTGCGGCTCTACGAGGCGGCGGCCACATCACGCCTGCGGTACGCCCTCCCGCTGGTGGCGCTGCCGCCACGCCGCCTCGAAAAGTTGGAGCTGCAGCACCGGGCGGCCATCCGACTCTGCCTGGGCGTCCCCCGGAGCTCCCAGATTGCCGCTACCCTTGCGGAGGCTGGAGCATGGCCCCTGTCGCTCCTCTTCCTGCAGCAGGGGCTGAGGCACGTCGACCGCCTCCACCATGCTCCTGATGGCAGAGGCCTGCTGCGTCGCCTCCAGTCCCGGCCTTCCTCAAGGATGGGTCAGCTGTGCCGCCTCTACGAGGAGGTGGTTGGCAACCCACCGCCGAATGCGGTACAGCTGCCCCACCGCAGAGGCCTCCTGTCCCCATCGCCACGGAGCTGCCCGGGATTTCGAAGAGGCGCTCGCCCGCTTGCGCCCTGCAGCAGACGGCCGCCTGCCTCCTGGACGAGACCCTCGGAGACCACCTCCTGGTGTACGTCGACGGTTCGGTGGTACCGGACACCGGCTCTGCCACGGCGGCCTGCACGGCTCCAGCCCTGCAGAAGAGCAGGCAGTGTCGACTGCCCAGACACGCCAGCTCGACTGCAGCGGAGGTGGCAGGCCTCCACCTGGCCGTCGACCTACTCTCCGAGGAGCTTCCTGGGGTACCAGCGGCCATCCTCTGCGACTCCAAGGCAGCCCTCCTCGGCCTGCAGAGGCCAGAAAGCGCCAGCCTCGGAGTCGCACTGCTGTCTACCCGGCTGACAGCGCTGCAGGACGCAGGCCACCCGGTGTCCCTGCACTGGATCCCCGCCCACGTAGGGATCCCGGGCAACGAGGCAGCCGACACCCTGGCGAAGGACGCCCACCACACCACTGTGCCCCTCAGTCGGGCCGTGATGGAGGGCGACTTCACAGGACTGAGGCTGCGGCGACACCTGGCGACCCACCACCCAGACAAACGGGTGGCACTGGGATGCCCCCCACGACCACTCCCCCAGCGAGGCCTGACTCGCAGGGAGACCTCGCTCCTTCTCCGGCTCCGCATCGGCTGCAGCTGGACGGCAGCACGCAGCTACCGACTGGGACGAGCGACGTCCCCGGCCTGCAGCTCCTGCGGGGAGCCGGAGACGATCGAACATCTCCTGCTGGCCTGCCCGGCGTACCTCCAGCAGCGGGGCCCACTCCTGCAGGAGTTCCGCCGCCTGGGCCTCCCCTCTGGCAAGGAGGAAGATCTCCTCTTCCCCGGCCGACACCACCTTTCTGCACTTCGAGGCGTCGTGGAGTTCCTTGACTCGTCAGGGCTCTCCGCACGCCTCTAAGGACATTTCTACAAGCGGGAAGGCCTCACGGCCTCCCACCCCACCCCGGGCCTGACCGGCCTGGCACAACACCCCTGCAGACTCTGCAGCACACCAAGGCCTTCCATCTCGGCCTGATACGTGCCGCCTATGCCTGCCGGTTTTGCTTCGCCCAGCCATGGCGACTCCACTCTATCCCTTCTTTCGCTCCCACTTACCCCTCCCCGTTGGCGCTGAGCCGTGCTCCCTCAAGGGCTGCAGAAGCACGGCCGGGCTCGACTGGCACGCGCGCTCGCTTCTTACGGCCTTCGCATCGGGGCTAGTTCATGCCTATCGCCGCTGCTTGGAGGGGGGCGCTGCGACCCCACCCTCTTGCTCAGCTGCTCCCAGCCGATCTGTGCAGCGCGCGCAACGCTGGAAGATTGGGTCCGGCGCGCTTCTTACCTCACCGTGCATTCAAGAACAAGTCGCCTAATTGTAGAGGACTCGTAAAGGGTTCATCTAGGCTTCTTATAATTGGATGCAGTGTAACTGTATTAATACATCGAGCTTCTTTAAATTCACTGGGGCTGCATGCGCCGGGAGAATAGCTCTGCGCCATCAAATGCATTTTTAGGAATGAAAATAAATATTTATTGCTCGTATGCACTTACAATGGTTGCCATACCTTCAGGCGAAAACTTGCGGGCACAATAGCTCACAAATGTGTCTTAATTCACAATTACAATCTACAGTGTTTCCTTGGTGACTTGTGTACAAAGGGATTGTCGTTTTCTTCAGTCAGTTGGTTTGACTGATTTACAAGGAGTATTCTCAGAAACTTCTCGATTTGCGGATCGTATCGCATGACTGTCGTCAACACCTTCAGGGCAGCTCAAGATGGGAGCGCGTTGCAAATAGGGCTGCACTGCTCTTTCAAGAACTTCTAGTACATTCCTGCGTGGCAGGTGTGCGGAGGCTTTATCGAAATAAAAAACGCTATTATTTATTTATATTTATTTTATAAATACTGCAATCACCATGCGGTGATTTTAGCAGGGTGGTACAAGCATAACGAATACATTGGTTTGGTATGTACAGAAAATGCACACGTTAATAAAGAAAACTGTTATTTGAATAAATACAAAGCGTACAGGTTGGGCACACGCAACGTTACTCTAAAGAAGTAAAACATTGTCACTGCAAACATGGCACAAACAAAAAAATGTCACTTTAAACATGATAAAAAAGAAGTTAATGTTGGCGCAGAGACGACGTCATTTTTTAGCTGGTTCCAGTCCACTACTGTGCGCGGAAAAAAAGAATACTTAAAAGAGTTGCTGCGTGAGGAAAAAGGAGTTATAGTGAAATTATGTATTTGCCGAGTAGCGCATCCGGAGGAGAAGGCTACGATCTTTGTTATGTCCATCTTATAATTCCCCTTTATTAGTTGATGCTATCTTGTCCAAATATCTGGTCCAAAAGCGCTAGAAACTCGGGCTAGAAACTCATTGCTTGGGAACTGGTGCAAAGAAACACCGGGTGTTTTTCCGGAACGGGACTTGCAATACGGAAGACAGCAGTACATCATCACACAGCAGTTATATACGGATGTGCAATGAACGGCGCCAAGTCTTGGCTGTGGCCGCGCGTACTAAAGGCTGTACGACCGTCTTCAGGATGGATGGATGAAGAACTTTATTAGTGTCCTTTTGGGCGCGGAGCCCACAAATTACTTCATATTGAACGAAACTGACAGAGCACCGAATAAAATGCGCGGAAAACGATCGTGCGAGCGCGAAGGCAAGCGCATGTACGCGGAGCAGGGTCTAAAGCCCCTATATTTATAAAAGTAGCGCCATTCTTAGATCTTGCCGCCACCGCGCTCACCCCGGCGCTTCCTCCTCGCCCTCTCTTAGCCGCCTCATGTCGCCCCAGCCTCCTCCGATCCCCCATTGGCCAATCCGTGTCACGTGGAAGTTCGCGTCGCGCTTTTGTATATTTTTTTTCTTTCCAGCGCGCTCCGACTGCCATTCTCGGGCCTGTGCGACGAAAGTGCTGCACGCACAAACGGATCAAACGTGTTAGGGACACGAACTTCGTTGTGATGGCATGCTGCTGCTCCTTAAGTTGCCGCAACCGACAAGGCAAGGGCAAAAGGCTTTTTTTGTTTACCATCCGGCGTGCGCAAACGCTTGCTGCACACTTGATATTTGCGCCGTCTCGCATCGTCGCGTTGCTACTTCCAAAACGGCATTATTAAGACCAGTTACTGACTGACGAAGTAAAATCGCGCTTCAAAAACGTCTCCGCAGGGCGCGATCGAAGTTTTCCTCGGATTTCCTCTGGTAGCGCGTTAGCTGTCGTCTGCCACGGCAGGCCCGACGCAGGCGGCGCCACTGTCGATATCGCGCCTCGATCGCGCTGGTCGCGCCGAGCGCGATAGTGGAACGGAGGAGGAGGGAAGTGGATGGCGCTACTTTTATAAATATAGGGGCTTTAGCAGGGTCAGGGTCGCAGCGCCCCTACCGCCGACGGGTGGCGAAACGTGCTGAGAAACTCTCCCATTGTTTCCCCGACGGGTGAGAAGGCCGTAAGAAACGAGCGCGCGCGCCAGTCGAGCCCGGCCGTGGCAGAAGATAGCGCCAACCTTTCCCTTTCCCTCAAGAACCACTTATCATCATCCTCTGATTGGGCAAAGCGCGCGCGCGCAAGGCGAGCCCCCCGTCTCGCGCCTCCCATTGGCTGGCGCGCCCACCGAGGCGGCCATTTTGCTTTTTTTTGTTTGTTTTGCGTGCGCCGCCGTATCTCCGTTGCTCCCGGTTTCTCGCGGTCGTCTGCTACGCTTGTGTTCACGCGGCTCGCGCACCGCCTTTTCGTCTTGCGCTCGTCTGAAGATAACGCGTTAATCTTACGGAAAGCAACGAAAGCATCCATCGAACGCACGGCTGAAGATTGCGGACGAAGGCGCGCTACCCGAATGGCCAGAACCACCGCGTCCTAAGTGGCGCATCTAACGTGGCCGTTCATTCTACTGGGCGTATTCTACGGCCCATCTGATGTCATCGGATCGTCAGCCAGCGCATCCAGCGGCACCCAAGACTGCGTTGATATGGCATACCATTCAGCGCAAGACCGCGTTGATACGGCGTACTATTCAGCGCGGTGCGCGAACGGTCGGCACGAGCGGAACGGCCGGAACCACCTGTTGCGTCCTAAGCAGCGCATTAACGTCGCCGTTGATTCTACTGGGCATAGCTACGGCCCATCTGATGTCATTGGATCGTCAGCCAACGCGTCCAGCGCAGCGGCATCCAAGACCGCGTTGAGTGGGCGAGTAGGCTGAGCGCGCGAGAAGTGCGGCGATCTTGAAGGAGTCTCTGGCATCATAGTGCGCAACGGACCGGAAATTCAAGTTGCTAGTCGCAAAAGCTTCGGAAGTCGCAAAATGAGCATCTAGACAGTAGTGATACCAAGGTTAGGCTTTCAAAACGGCACAAGCCAGCAAAGAACCCTGCATATACAGCCCTGGCATGCTGTAGAGCAAAGTGTTGTTGAATGACAATAATCAATTTTCGTCATGCAATAAATATTCCATAAATGCGTGATCTTGACTTGAAAATTGTGTAAGTTTATTTGTCTATGGAAAGGCTACTTTATTATACAATTTTTGTATTCATTTAGCTTGCAGGCCACTGGAACAGGCACACGAAGTGGTAAATGTAGTTTCTCATGCTGGTTTAGGGGCAGTACATGGCTTTATCACAAGCTTTTCCCAGTTTTCTGGCAGGGTACAGTCATATATTTAGTATAGTCATTCTCGTGAAGAATAGAGCTACAAAATGATGTCAATAATATTGCTGTAGCTGGATTCTAGAAAAAGTTTCAGCTGTCTAAACTTCAAATGCGTTTTTCTCAGTTCGATGTTTTTACACACCGCACTCAGCCTTACGGGGCTTTTTTCTATGATGTTGTGGAGTGACAATAACAAGTTTGGTATCAGTGTATTCGTAATGAAATGATCTAGGGGGTGATGCTATTTATGTTACTCTAGCATCATTTTATAAATTACAATCAAAAGTAACAATGGAGTGAAAATAAGAAAAATACATTCACAGTCAATGTTGGTCTCCTTTCTTACCTTTATAATGCTTTCAAACAAATAAAAATAGCATCACCCCCTAGAGCAAGTCTTTGGCATTAAAGTCATGCTCTTACTTTTTGTCTTTGACAAGAATAAATTGCCAAAAAGCCCCATAAGAAGTACTCATAAAATTTATTTCCAGATTTTAATACTCTCTGAACTAGAGTAGCTATCAAAAAACTAATTATAGATTTGAAATCAGTGTGAAAAATTGATCTAAGCAGTGAAGTTTAGTTAAGATAGAACCAAAACTAAAGAAAAAGTTTTTAGAACCCACGTCCCCCCTTAAATATAACGGAGAGAGAGAGAAGTAGTAGTAGAAGACAGAAGAGTAGATTTTTTTGGCGCAGTGGTATCCCAGGCCTTTTCATACTTGTACATTTTTATTGTTTTATGATTTAATAAACGTCTTTCTCTCTTAACTTGGTAGTTGTGTATTGCAAACTCAGTGCATTGTATTTTCCAAGATCAGGATGCATTAACATTCTGATAAACTTTATCACCCTGTTAACGTTGTTTTACGATAAATGTACTTACTTCAGTATGAATGTATACATAAGAAAAATGGAGCAGCGCGTATGCCCCTACAGACACCGAAAGATACATAAACACAAGAATTATGCTAAAGCGCACAAGGCTAATACATTGTGTACTGACTGTAATCACGCTATCCCCCCTCCTTCTTTTTCCAGCAGTGAAACAGGTAGTTTACTCATGTCCACAAACCTATCCATGTAAAGGGCTTCTTATATCAGGCAGTTTGTTACAGCTTTATGCATGCTTATGCAAAATGCTTTTCTGACTATCAAACAGTATGTTATCAGTAGTGACATTAACAAAGTTGGTGTAGTACAGGGCTCATCGGCATCTAGAAGTGACAACATTCCTGGCACAGAGCAAAGCACGCTATCTTTCCTGTGACTAGTGCAAGAAGCGCTGGTGTCTCCGAGCGACGTCATTCTTAACACAGTGCCAAGTACATTATCTTATCACTGTGTGGAAACACTGCCGACCGTTGATGTGTCTTGTGCTAGTTTTGCGATATATCGCAAAAATGAAAGTATCTTTCAAAAATGATTGTTCAATCGTGTAGCCCAAGTTTGTATATGCATGTTGCTGTGTGCACATACACTTGCCCTTAGCGAAGACATGCCGTGGCCATGATGTTCTAGCAATGCCTTTTATGCTATTTCTTTTCACGCTTTTCACTCTTCGTCAGTGGTCAAAACGATGCTGCGCATGCGTTATCAACAGGATCAGCCAACCACGAACAGTAGTTGATAAGAGGAGCATAGCATTGAGCAGAAGCTGTCGCTACAAAATTGTGGCCCGTATCTTGACCATTGTCATGCTGTTGCTACAGATAGACGAACATACAGTCAATGCATGCACCAAATTCTCATTGGCGAATACTAGATTGACTAGGCTTCGCTAATTATATTTCACGCAGTGCTGGCGACATGGCTGACAACTATGCCGGCGACGTCTCAAAACGAATGAAATTATCACTATTTCTGCTTGACTTGGTGGCCATATCAGCACGTGGTTGCACAGTCGGAGTCTGAATGATCACACAGCGTGCTGTAAAGTGTCCGAAATTTCGGTCATCCTTATACATTAAGTCTATGGGGCTTTATGCATTAAGTCTGGGCTGTCCAAATAATCAAGCATGTCTGAATTATCGGTGTCCAAATAATCGTTCGGTGACTGTACCCAAAAGTCAAGCAGAATATTACATGAAAGAAAATTAGATTATTTAGCATGGTTTTCCTGTTCACGTATAAGTTTCATAACAACTGATTTATTAAGAAAGGTGAGTTAATGCATTCAATTTTTGCATGTTTGTTCATTTTTTGAGCTGATTTTTAAGTTAATCTTTGTGGGACTTCCATGCATTGCGCAATATAATAGGTGCATGAAACTGCTTTATCCTCACAGATTTTACTACATATATTTTAAATAGCACGTCTATTCTCCGCAAATACTGGTATGTTTCTGTTGCTAATATGCAGTGTGTGTCCTTGCAAAATATTTGTTATCGTAATGGCATGTTTCTTGTAGTTTTAAGGTATAATGGAAATGAAAAGAAGGCATTAGAGGGGTGGGCATTTCAATCTTTATAATTTTTTTGTAAATGCTGTTTTTATTTTTACTTATAATGTATTGAATGGCGGAGTCTGAGCAACATTTTGTGTTCTTTTTGGAGCAACTGTGTTCCAATAGCAGAATTAGTCTCATGTTCAAATGAGAGATTGAGAGCTGATTTCGAGCAGCCATCACTTCGCGGAGCAGTCGAAGCTGCTCTGCGAAAATCGGCAGAGTGGACCAGAACTCTCTGCATTATGTTTTTCCTTCATGTGTGCATTTTAGTTTGTTTCCTGCTCATTGTGCTCAGTAGCACTGTGGTAGTCATCGCTTTCATCGTGATTACAGGCGCCATGGACACCTTGTCGTGGCATGCTGCATTTCTTTTGATACTCAATAGTGACAGCTCCGACTCAAGGTCTGTTACATGTGACAAATTGGACACAGACAGCGATGCTGTAACCGCCACTTTTGAGCACACATTTGACAGGATGTTTAAACTGCCTGCAAAAAGACCCACATTTGTCGGTTTTATTGACAATGTTGTTCGGCAATGCTTGGTGAGACATCAAAGTTGAAAACTTCTGACTTCGAAATGCAAGACCAAACATAGACAGGCTGATGACACTGGCAGCAAAAGCAGATGACCACGTGCAGGGTACTCTGGGTAATGCTGAATCCGGTAGAGAACTTCCGCTGCCACTCTCACGTTATGTGCTCCAGAAGCGTAGGTTGTGTTCCCATTATGGATTTGGAGGCATTGCACCAGAAAGAGGTGCTCGCTCATGAAGGCCATCGGCTGCTCCAATTCTGCCACTGGAATTCACCATTGACATTCTATCAGCTGATGAAAACATGCAAAATTTCTCCTGCCCAATGTATGCACCATAAACAGACTTGTGCAATCTGAAGCTCTACATGCCATGTTGAGTCAGTGTCTATGGCGTTCTGCAGCTTAGTAGGAGGTTGCGGGTTTGATTACTGGCCACTGTTGCCTCATTTCAGTGGGAGCAGAAGGCAAGAATGGTCATGTATTTAAATTTATGTGTGCATTTTAAGTACCCTCAGGCAGTCAAACGTAAACCAGAGCCCTTTGACTAGAGTGCCTAGACAAAGCAGTGTTGTTTTGGGCCATTAAACCTTACAAATTAATCAATCAATCGACCAATCATTAAGTCAACTTATCTATCTGTATTAGTTCCAAATCCACAAAGCTTTTTGATTCCACATTGTACAGCCAGATCTTGGAAAAAAAAACATCTTTCACACATTTTGTACTTTTCATAAACCTCTGCAATAACATGTACAGCCGTGCGTAAAAGTATACGGACCAGGGGTTGCGTGATAAAGCCGATTTTTTTCCTCTGCCTATGAACGCAATTTGAAATTGAGTACTGCAGTCCAAACTTGGCATTGCAAACTTTTCTGTGTACCCGTTAATTCCAGTTTATGCTTAATAATTACGAAAAAATTCAGTTTTTTTGGTGACCCTGGGTCCGTATACTTTTGCTCAAGGGTGTACATCTATAGATATCTGTTAGATTTCATTGTGTATTTCCAAAACTAGGAATAAAAATCTTGTGCATTTGTTTTGTGAAGTGTACTGAGTCCAGATGAAGATAGAAGTGTAAATAGGACGTCACTATAAAAGGTTTCTGAATTGAGCAGGCGGGGAAATACTTTTTATATGTAGCTTTCAAAAAAACAAGATGAGAATGGGATGTCAGCACTTGAACTGTCCCCACCTAGCTTCACTCTCAGCTTGCTTTGTTAACCATAGTACCTTTGCCAGAGTAGTGCTCACCTAGTAACATTGTGCTCTCACATTGTAGACATTCACCCTGGTTGGGCAAGATATGCAAGACGCTGCTTTCTTCTGGTCCATGATGTTCCTGGTCCTGGCAGCTGCTAGTGGTCTGGGGCACTTCTTCAGAGTAAGTCAACATTTGTTGTTCGTAGCCACAGTCATACAAAGTGACAGACAGTGATGCCAGAGAAAGCATAGGGAAAGCTAATTGTTATGCTTAATACAAATGTGGAAATAATAAGGTAAAGGGAAATGAAAGTGTAACTTGCTGCAGGAGGAGACTGAACCTGCATCTCCGCATTACGTGTTCAATGCTCTACCTATCAGGCTACCATGATGCCTTCCCACCAGCCACTTTGTTGGGTGTTTGTGTACAAGGTTAGTCCTGGGGATTCCATGTCTACCACCTTGGCCGTGAGCGGTGCTGGCTAAAACTAAACGCAATAGCCACTGTGAATGAGCACGTGATCACGGGTTCAATCCTTGGCCATGACGACCGCATTCTGATGGCGATGGTAGGCCAACACACTTGGGTACTTAGATTTAGGTGCACGTTGCAGAACCCCAAGGGGTCGAAATTAATTCGGAGCTCCCCACTACAGCATCACTCATAGCATGTGTGTTGCTTTGGGACATTAAACCCCATAACTTTTTCTTTCTTTTGTTCTGCTGTCATTCATAGCCACGCTAATCATCACTGATGTGAACCTGATGTTTAACAATGGCATGTATTTTGAACCCTTAATATTTTTCTCTTATGTTCCTTCATAGCTGCACCATTGTTTAGATCAATAACAGAATTTGTGAGGACAGGGTAGACGGCAAGACCAAGACTAGACTTACGAGCATTGGGCACAGGGGATGGAGATGTGTGTAGTTCTGACGACAGGAACTGTGTCTTGCCTGATATTATGTAGTAGCAGGTAGGAAATTGCTTATGCATGTCATAATGCAGTTAGTTTGCATAACACTGTTTGATTATTTTTCTGATCTTATGCAAAGCTATGGGAACTGAACTCATTTAGGTTAGTCACACTTTCGGACCAGGATTGCATGGTATCCTTCCCATGGCAGGTACAGAGGAATAGACCTTTATAAGTCATGCAATACCAAGTTGTTGTCCCTCGCTTATGGTGTCATAGTCCACAAACTTGATTGAACTGATCATAGTTACAAGAGTTATTACTTGAACTGTGGTTTACTTTGTGCAGACGCTGGGTGTAGGCATTGCTGGTGAAAACCTGACATTCCGCCTGCGGGTGCTGTGTTGGCCAACATACTGCGGCAACACATGGGCTGGTTTGATGAAGACTCCCATTCCTCTGCCAAACTGGCCTCTCGGCTAGCGAGTGACATTCCTGTTAAAACTGTGAGCGGAACGGAATGTCTTGCTTCTTATGAAAAGGAAATGCGCTAGCATTTTTTGTGATGGCTGTATCATTCTGGAACACTTACACATCAAACAGCTGTCATAGGTTGTGTCTCCTTTTTGAAGTCTATAAAGCGTTTTCTATTTGTTTCATTTGCATTTTCAGGTAGTTCACTTTGATTTCATTCAGTACATTGAACATCCTGGCCATTCAGGCTTATGAAAGAAAGCAAATCCTAAATCACTAGGTAACACTAGTAGGTGTAGTATTGTGCATAGAGAATCTGAGAGCTCATTCAAGTAACGAGTTTAACATAACTTGCTGTATGATTTTCTTCAAGATCATCTTTTTAAATTTGCGTGCTTTTTCTGTTGAGAAATCTGCCCTCCACAACTCTCAGAAAAGAGGAAAAAATCTGTGCATATCAGCTGCGCAAACAATACAAGATCATTTTAGTGGCTTTACAAACAATTCATCACAATTTTTAGCACAAAACCAAAACTCTGAAAGCAACCCTGTTTTGTATGTTCAGTGATCACCACTGTCACCATTTCTCCCTATTGAATAGCAGTGGGGCTTCACTGCAGTGTGATTTGCAGTACAGTGAAGCCGCACTTGAAACAAGTCACGCTAAACCAACATACACTTTTTACCTAAATTTCTTTAATTTTTTGTGCATGCACATGCAAGAATATAGTAATTTGTTCCTGAACTCCACCGTGTTCATTCAGATTTATCAGTATGCAGATCTGTCATTATGCGATAGTTGTCTGCACAATTTCTGATCATTGGTGTATTTATGGGTAATTGTACTCACAGTGTCGACATTGGTCATCATTGTATCCTTTATTTGCCGCCTTAGCGGAAGTGACACTGTTGGTACCTTGTGAATTTGCAGGCTACTGCCTGGCAGTAATGTTCACAGCACTCATAACACTTGGAACGAGCTTGGCATTGGCCTTTGCCTTTGGCTGGAAACTGGCCCCGGTGGCCATTGTGCCCATCCTGGCCTTGGCCGGTGGCCTGCAGCTGCGTGTTGAAAAGGCCTCCCAGCGTCGCGATGCTCACCTCATGACTCACGCTATTGAAGGGAGTGAAGCATCCAGCTCACGCTTACACTCCTGTTGTCGAGATGAAATATTAGTGCCTAAGTCATCTGCTTTCACTGAGCTCAGTAGTCTGAGTTTATGTAGTCAAGCCTATATATAAAAATCCTGAATAAAATGAATCATTCTCTATGTTGAACATGCGAAACTTACTGAGAGATGCTTATGTAAAATAACTCCCTCACAGTGGACTGAACATTGGATGTATAGAACTCGGGGTTCCACTGCAAGCACCATAAAGCCGCTTGCAAACCACGAATGCAGTGTTAGGGGAGGGCAGTACTTTATTATTTTCTTCTCATGCTTTTTTTATTATTATTAGACTGGAGCACATCTACACAATCATGCCGTCTTTAGTGACACTGAAAAACAGGAAAAAAAAGATACAGGCAAAAAAATGCTTCCTGCTTCATGTAGTGTTTTCAATAAAGATTCCTTTTTTGCTTCTTACTCGCACTGAAAATAAAAATCTGTATATAATAAACGCACAACAAAAGTTCATTTAAGTTCATTATAGAGAAGTTTGGGTATAGTATCTAATTGATACATCGAGCTATTTTTAGCACATAAGCCTGTTTGTTATAACCAGGTTCCACTGTAGTTGAGGGAATTTCGCTGGCACATTTGAAAAAAATTTAGCCTTTCTAAGCATGCCCGCTTCACCCACTGTGATGAGGCCAAGACTTATGTGTGCTTCTTTCGGGTAGAAATTTATATTGCATATAGCATTGGGTATTGTGGCGGTCTCATATCTTACAGGAGTACCGATCACCATGGGTTCCGGCTTAGCAAGCCACTGGGCCATGTCAGCCATTGCCTATCGTAATCTAGTGCGCCGCTGTGTATGCGCTCAAGTCGCAAAAGGGGCCACCGACCGCTATACACCCAAGAAAACACAGTACAGTAGAACCCCGCTGTTACGTTACTGTGTGCTGCGTTTTCCCGGCTGTTACGTTGTTTTCAGCCGGTCTCGGCACAGCTCCCATAGAACCCAATCCATTGGTAAACCCGCTGTTACGTCGCAACTGTGGGACCGCTCCCCCAACATACATTGCGAACTGCCATCCCGCGCCGGCCCGAGCGGCCATTTTGACTTTTAATGTCGTTTGGCTTGGTTGTTTGACGATGGCATTGGCCGTCCAAAGTGCCAGGGGTGACACTTCTGACATATTTTCAGGTTTCCGCCAGCAAAAGTATGGCCCTTGAGACCGGTATTTCCTATCTGAAGAGGGTGTCTATGACGCCTTGTGGCCCTAAAATTGGTTTTGGCTCCTAGATTTTCCGTATGAATTCCAAAGGCGATAACGCCGTCGCTGCGCGCCGTATGCTGTATGTGCGAGTGAAAGCGTGCCAGGGGGGCCGACGACTGCGTCTAAATCTCGCACGCAAAAGAAAGAAAAGCAGGGAGGAAGCGCACCTTCTTCCGTTGCACTCGAGGCACCGGCGAGGGGGGAGGGATAGTGGGCGGCGTTGTACGGTACTCTGGCATCAACTGCATACTGCGCGGCTGCGTGGCAGCGCGTGGTCACGCGGGCCGCATCTTGAAAGCGATTCTATGTGGGGGCAGAGTCCACGCAGTGTAGGTGCGGGGGCGGCTCGTAGCGTTGTGTGCTGTGTGTTCTCGGCGCTCAGTTTTGCGTTGAAGCGATAGACAACAGCATGAAGGTCACTTCGCTTGCTTCTGCGCGGCGCTTAAATTCCTCACGCCAGCGTTTGACAGTGTGACTCGAATGTGATGTGTCATGTTTGCCTGTGGTCGCTGATGCCGTGCTTGTTAATATAGTTAATAGCGAATGTTTACAAGTTTATGCAGACAATAAACTACTATTCTTACTTTGTATAGCTGTCTACTAATTTGCTATCGCAATCGATACTTCGGCTGTCGGCCGAAACTACGACTTTTTTTCACACGTAATAATGAAAATAATATTGTGTGCAGTTCAACACTACTCCCTTTCTCAATTTTTCCTTTTTCCCGGCTCTTACGTTTTTTTTACGGTCCCGTGAAAAACGTATCAGTGGGGTTGACTGTATTGCCCTAAGTTAGTAGAAACTTTTATTTGTCTCTGGCGACACCCAGCAGGGCATAAATGCCCGGTCCCCGCCGGCACGGGAATCAAAGGGCTCCCTCGCCAAGAGCAAAAATACAGAAAGGGGCACCGGTATCATGTCGCTGCAGGTGTATGGCTTCCCGCGACACGTTGATAAGAAAAGTCGCCGTGGTTATGTTGCTTGCTCTCGCAATAAATGGGCCCACTTGTGTGAGCTCAAGCAATCTCCGTCAGCCTTGCCCTATGATAAGTGCGGCATAGCGTAGGAGGGCTGGTAGGAACACGCCGCGAACATTGGGCACCACGTTTGGCTTAGCATCTGGAGAAGGAGCAACACCAGCTATGTACGTGCTAAGCCCGCTCACGCTCACTCTGCTGATCACGATTAGTCGCACCGCTGCCACCAGCGCGAGCACTACCGCTGCAAACAGGTCTGTTGCCAAGGCTACTCTGATAGTTGTCGCAAGTTGAAAGGGAGAGGTGTAGGGACGACAGAAAAGGTGAATGCCCGCACAAAAGCACCGGGTGCACCTCCATCCCACAGTATTTACTGTAAAGGACTTAATTTTCATGAGGATGGAATAGACTTATTTTATGAACTGCCACCTTTTTTGCAAAAATTAGTTACAGTGAACAATTTGCATGTTGAAATGCAGGTCTCACTTCTCTGTGTTGGGAAATTCACTGCCTGCAAACTAGACTTGACTGAAAGCCCTTTATATCAAGCACACAGAATGCAAGTTGTTTGCAAGACATTGAAAATGGCTTTTGCCAGACAAATCAAATTCTGCAAAGCGAGGCTTCTTGCCTTTAGGAAGATTGTGGCGACCGGCTTCACTTTTGGAGAGCTGCCTCCACTCCAAATGTCTAAGTATATAACCTCGTTGGTTCAGTGTCCACCGGTGGCATGTTGTTTTTTCGTGCAGTTTCATTTCCATTTAATTTATCATTTTATACATTTCATTTAAAATTACAGATAACTACCACAATGCTTTCCTTCACTTCATTATCTGTTGGCTTTTTTTAAGGTTGTGATTAGCCTATTCTGTATCCCTTTAGTCAGTGTCGAAAGCGGCATACAGTAACACTATGCTAGACATAACTGCAGTCTACCTTAGCTTATGGTGTAGCTGGTCTGCACAAGGTGCCACAAGATATATGGGTTTAGCATCCTGAACAACCCGATAATCACATGCCGAAGCTACAGCTTGCGTCGTGAACTTCATTGTGGACGTTCTCCTATATTTCGTATAGGCTCAAAAATAGTCATACCACTCATCCATAGCACCCAGAAATTGTTATTGTCATCAATATGAAAGGGAACATCGATTTTTTTTAACTACAATAACTCGTTATACATAGGTTCAAATCTAAATGCTTAATACGTTCTCCTTATGAACTTTTAGCTTAATTGAAAATTTTTATGAAGGGTTCTGTCACAGACCCCTTGAACGAGGCACAAACGCCGGACCAAATTCCAAAGCCGACTTATCAGCTTATGAAAATAATCCCGCGAAAGCAAGAACTATTAAGAATGGGCCCTCTGGTGTGCCAGCAAACGCCGGTTGCTGTCCAAAGACCGAGTCAGAGCCAGAGTTGTCAAAACACAACAAAATATATTCTTCACAATGCAGTTACACACACGTGTACAATTAGGCTAGACACATCACAATACAATTCAGTTCAGTATTCACAAAACACAGTAAAGTAATTATTGACAAGCACTAAGAGTCCAACACGTAAAGTACAAAACGAATAGGAACACTAAGTGTCCAATCTTATTCACCCGTGCTGGTTTTGAGTCGGACGAACTTCTTCCGGAAATGCAGACGCTCGATGAACTCGTCTACTAGCTTGCCGGGGAATCCCCTTCTTTCATAGACGGTCAGTCTTCACGTTACATCTCTTCATCGGCGCAGTCTGGTCCCCCTTCTGATTCTCGCACGGCGTTTTTATAGCGTCCACAGGCATTCTCGAACGTTCCTATCGGAGTCCTGATCCGGTAGCATGGCTAAAGCCTGGGAATCTTCTACTCAATTCTCGCATATTCGACCGTCGCCGTTGGAGCGTCATTGAGGGGGGGGGGTGTTGGTACCTCACCCTGCTGGCGTGCGTCGGGCTGTAGCAATCTCTCTCTCCGGCTCGTCGGGTGAGACGGTGTCTCAGCGCCCGCACTCTCTCTTGGGTGATTCCACGAGAGATCAAGGCAGGTCCAAAAATTCATATTTTAGATTTCATTCAATATTTATATTTGTGCACATATCACTCGGTAGTACAAAAGTGAACTTGCCTTCTTTGACAAATGGATACTTTAGGAGAAAAAAAAATATCAAAGTTCTTCAGGTTGCAGGCGCCATTTTCATGCACCGGGCATTCTTGCAAATTCACAACAATGTGAAATACAAAATATTACAGCTACAAAGAATGCATTTTCTTCTGTAAGACGTATACGTAAAGAAGAGTCAGCAAGCGTTGTTTGAGGCTTCTGTGCAAAACGGAAGTGTTTTAGAAAAAATTCTTAATTTGCTACACCTCTCGAAATTTGCTATATTTATGAATTTTATCTACTAAACTAATGCATGCAGCCCTTTGAAATTTGGTGGGCTATGATACCTTAACCTGTTCAACGATTGTGCTGAATATTGTTGCTATAGGGCAAATTTCCATTTTTACAGTTTGGCTCAAATGTGAAGTTTTGAAGAAAATGAACATTATTTAAAATCAAAATAAAAAAAAACCCCATCGTTAATTTTTCTCAAAATTTCGTAAACAGCTGTCCACAGACACTGGAAAAAGAACATTAAAAAACATCTTGCATTATTTTGTATTTAATGACAATATATGTGGTAGAAATGAGAGCTTCGCCGGGATGCAGCAAGGTGCTAAGGAATAGGGACATCGGGGTAAAAAGAACGTCTATTACCTCTGACTTGCCTAAACTTGGCCATGATTGCGACAAAAGGGCAGTTTTGGTAAACTAGTATTATGATTGCAAGCAGTAGTTCTCGAATGCCTAACTTTCTGACAAATTGTGCTGCTGGGCCATCATTCGCGCCCATATTGTTAGTGCTTTCAGATGATGATCTTCTAAAAATCGTCTATTTGAACGAGTTGGTAGAGTGTAGAAGAATGAGGAGTGGTCTGTGGGAGGCGGTGGCAAACAGTTGGTAAGGCGAAATACGTTGAAAGTTGCTGGCGGTGTGGCCACCGCCTTAAGAGGAAGCTTTTAGCTTGGATGCTCCTATCTAAGTACATGTAAAACGAGAATTCGTTTTTCTCGGCAACCACTGCACCACATTTGATGATGTTTGTTGCAGTTAAAAGAAAAGTGAAACTCTAGTGACTGTTGGTTGCGATTTTTTATTTAAGTCGTCAACTCTTTAATAAAATGGACAAAATAGCAGAGCTTAAGAAAACGAAACTATCAAATTTACAACTCTAACTCAGCAATGAAACATGATATCACAATCTTATAAACTGCACCAAATAGTAAATCTAAAGTGCACAAAATTGCTATTTCTACATGGCTTTAAATAGACTACTATTTTTGTGTAGAACTTGTGCAAATCCTTGTAAACAATGTAACATATTCACGTAAGAAATAAATTGGCATATCAAATTTGTGTGCTTTGAATGCTCTAATAGATGCCGTTTACGGGTCTGCGATATTTTATATAGGTGCAGAGCTACGAATTTGTAAACTTTGCGCCTCTAGTTTTTTCAAACTTACCAATTCTTGAAAATTCCAGTTAAATAATGCAGGCCAGAAATCGACATTTCGCGTCTGACAGTCACTAGAATTTACCTTTCTCATGTGCAACAAATTTAAGTAAAATCGGCCCAGTGGTTATCTCAGAAAATCGTTTCTGCGTTTTACATGTATTTGAATAGGCGGTATCAGTTGGGCCCGAGCTAAAGCTTCCTCGAGCAAGCTTTATTAGATTCGCTTCATTAGATTTGTGTGATCTGGCCCTCTGGATCAGTTGGTCTTATTTGAAAATGCGGAAAGAACCGCCATTACTGCAGCGCTTCGTAAACTGAGGACGCGTTCTCAGCACGCTATCATCCGTTCGGATTTGTCAGCGGTGCTCCAACAATTATCCCGTGCATTGTATGGCAGCAAGTTCGGCCGATAGTCATTGATGTTAGCTCAGGAGCTCAGCAATAGGCATTTCATTGTGAAGTTTCAGTGGATACCACCACATGTTGGACTTGCAGGCAATGAGGCAGCAGATTACATTAAGAGTGCCAATGAATCACCCCTTATATAAAGACGTCTCAGCACTTTGAATATCACCTCACCATCCAGGAGTGGTTTAAGGTATCCGTCACGCAGAAGCTATACGCTGTTTCATAGAGTAAAACTAGTTCCGCGAACACCCCCCCCCTTCCCTGTTAACGCGGAACAGTTCATCTGTACCTGCCAATACTGCAATAAAAACACAAACGCTCTACTTGAGGCTTCGCACAGAAGACAATTTCCTAAGAGTGTGCGGAACAGATAATGTTTCCCAAAACTCATAAATTTCTGAGAGAGGAAGTGTCGTGCCTTTCCACCTGTTCAACCCCCTTTTTAAAGAGGCGGCAGAAGAGAGCAACCGCTGGCACTATCTGCCAGCTAAATCAGCCCTAACCAACGCCATCGCCCCCCCCCCAACTACCGCATCTTAGGTTATACTGTAATGATGTTGCTGACGGAGCCATGGCGAGTACAACGTTTTTAGAGACCTTTACCTGCCGTAAATTTTGTTACTTGTGTGCATGCACAGGGAGTTCACCGTTAAATCTGCAATTATCTGCGCTGCGAGCTGCTCACACTTGTTAAATAAAATGAGCCATGTAAAGCTTGCTCTGTTGACGTATATTTACTCACATTCAGAGATTCTGTATTGTACTAAACGGTATTTTATGCATAAGTATTAACCATAAGGGTAAAATTACCCTTTTGTCGCAATCATGGCCAAGTTTAGGCAAGTCAGAGGCTAATAGACGTTCTTTTTACCCCGATGTCCCTATTCCTTAGCACCTTGTTGCATCCCGGCGAAGCTCTCATTTCTACCACATATTGTCATTAAAAACAAAATAATGCAAGATGTTTTAATGTTCTTTTTCCAGTGTGTGGACAGCTGTTTACGAAATTTTGAGAAAAATTAACGATGGGGTTTTTTTATTTTGATTTTTAAATAGTGTTCATTTTCGTCAAAACTTCACATTTGAGGCAAACAGTAAAAATGGAAATTTGTGCTACCACAACAATATTCAGCAAAAGCGTTGCACAGGTTAAGGTCTCATAGCGCACCAAATTTCAAAAGGCTACGTGCATTAGTTTACTAGATAAAAATTCGTAAATATAGCAGATTTCGAGACGTGTAGCAAATTAAGAATTTTTTCTAAAACACTTCCGTTTTGCATAGAAGCCTAAACAATGCTTGCTGACTCTTCTTTACGTATACGTTTTACAGAAGAAAATGCATTCTTTGTAGCAGTAATATTTTGTATTTCACATTGTTGTGAATTTGCAAGAATGCCCGGTGGGGGGGGGGGGGCATGAAATGGCGCCCGAAACCTGAAGAACTTCGATATTTTTTTCTCCTAAAGTATCCATTTGTCAAAGAAGGCAAGTTCACTTTCGTACTACCGAGTGATATGCGCACAAAATATAAAATACTGAATGAAATCTAAATTATGAATTTTTGGACCCGTGTTGATCTCTCGTGGAATCACCCAGTTTGAATTACTCATTGCTCATTACAATTACTACAATTACAATTACTCATTACTCAATATCATTCAATTACTCATTTGAATTACTCACTTCTATTTATCAGCGTATACACTGCGACTGTGCTGCGTGTGCCGCGCAGGCCTGTGACTTTTTGTTCCCGTCCTCCTCGCGGTTGCGGCCACCGAAGGCGCAGCAGGTCGGCATACTAGCACGTCACGCTGCAAACGTTCAATTCAAACACGCAATTTCTGCGTTCGCTCAAGCATCAGGTGCGTAGGCACTTCTAATTTACAACAACACTCCAACATAGGCGCGAAAAGTACTTTCTGCTTACCCCAACTCCACGTCCCCGATTCCGCCGGCACAGGGATCACGGCTGGACCCTTTGGGCGGGGCGCGAAGGCGAAAAGGTCACGTGTCGGCTACCGGCCTATCGCAGGGTGTGGCGGCTAGATCAAGACCCTTATCTACTTCTGAAAAATGGAGGGGCTTTAGCATATCGTGCCAGGGGAAACCCTCCTCAGAGTTCGGTTCGTGCGTTGCGTTTGCCATGAAGGTGGTCGACGAGGAAGCCGCCGGGCCAAGCACAGCTTACCCACAAGAAGACTTACAGACGATGGGGTTCTCTGTGTCGTTGCTTAAAAGCATACACACACATAGTTAGCCTAAAGAACACCAACGCCCAGGTGCAGTGGCGCACCGACGGGGGGGGGATTGGGGGTGGAACCCCCCCCCCCCTGAGGCCGACTTAACCCCCCCTTTTGTTTAACCCCTTTTCTTTCCTTACGCATATGAGTACTACAACTAAGATGTAACACGCGCAATCGTCTGCACACTCGTAAAAAGCGCATTTTTTGACAATTTCCCGTGAAGAAATCGAAATTAGTGCTGTTTAGATGGTATTGGCAAATTTTCAAACCGCCCTCCCCCCCCCCCCCCCCCCGGCAGAGATCCTGGGTGCGCTACTGCCGAGGTGCGAGTACCACTAAGAGACACCGAAGTCAAAGATTATGGTCACCCACCGTTTTTCTGCTAGCCATCGTCACCTGTCACCGCTTTCACAAATCTACCTTCGCACCGGCACGCTGTTAGAAGTCATTTGATCTAAAATACACTATTAGCCACATTATCCTACGTCATGCAGCTGCACGAATTTTTGTAAGCCGTTGACCATGAGAAATTATTTGAATAACATGTGACTCAACAATGTGGCTATCGCAATTAGCGAGCAGCGTGAGAAGGTGTATACACAAGAACGCGGAGCCTACTTCCATTCTAATCTATCACTCAAGCCCCTTTTTATTGTTTTTCTTTGACAAGGGCCAGTTTAACTTACCTTTCTCTGCTATCTTTAAAACGCACGGTCTTCGACAGGATATTTAACTCTTCATTTACTACTATATGGGCACTTGTACATGATAGCAAAGCATGCTGAATAGTTTCGGCGCTATTTCCGCAGGCTATACAGACGAATAGTCATCGGCAAGTTTCTCCTATGACACCGCGTACAGAAAATGAGGTACCCTTAAGATGCTCGAACAGTGGTGCTCAGCGCTTTGAAGTATCATGACTTGTCTCTACTATTTCATTTCATTTTGTGCTGTTCACCACAGTTCCATAGCTAGTTTCCCCTCCATCACCCTATACACTATGTCGTTACCCCAACTTGTTTTAACACCCTTTCCTGTGCCGCTGTGCACACGTCCGTGAATGCAATAATTACTGGATAGTTACGTCACACATTTGCACATTTTCTCCGCGGCGAGTGAAAGATTTTCGAAAGTTGCCAATATTTTCCATGTTTCTCCAACGCCCTCTCATATGCGCAAGACGAGTTATTTGTCAAATGCAGGACGATCGCCGAAACCTCCCACACGACTTGCGTGCATACTTCCTGGAATTTTCTACCGAAGAGCTGAGCACGACTAATGAAAGTCGCCATGCTCTCTTAAATGAGCCATTATCTGCTGTTACGCGATTTACCGTTTCTTGGTCTGTGCGGGTACAATGTTAAATCAAGATGCACGCTTTGCATGCCATAATCAGCTGTGTGTACTGCTCTACGTCAAACTTTAACATTACAAAAATTACGCGCACATTTACCATTGGTACAAACTCAGTTTGCCGTGTCATGATGGTGATAACGAAGTATGGGCGTCTCATTTGAAACGGGGTGATGGTATACCTCACCAAGTTCGTTCTTTCAACTTCGTGGCATTTTTTTCGTTTTTTTGCGCCTTTAGTACCTTGATACTATAACGCTACATTTGCTATCGTTTAATCACGCATAGAAACGGGAAATTTATAGTGCGATGTATTGTTTATAAGCATTGTTACATCCGTAGAACGACACAACCTATTCAGTGCGTAATATGTAGATTACGCACTGACGCATAGTGGTGTGGGACAATTAAGAAGTATAGACATAGAAAAAAAGCATGCTGGCTCGCTTATGCTAGGATCATAAAGTAGTGCATTGTACCAAATGTAAAGGCGGTATGGAAAAATCGCTGATTGCGCAGCATACCTGCGATGATCCACAGACTTGCTGTAGCCTCATATAGACGGTTGTGGAATAGCGATAATACTTATTATAATGTCCAAAAAATACTTACGTGTAAGTTGAGAAAATTTGAAGGCAACGATGGGTCTACTGGAGGGACATGAGAAAGTTACAACTATACACCTGCAAACTTGCAGCGGCCCTTAGATAGGAACTTGAGGAATTAACTAATGTATTGAAGTATCTTAAGATACAATGGCAAGTATATTACCGGACAATTAGCTTGCTAGTATCTGGTATGTGTATCTCAAATACTTATCGACACGGTATATTGTATCTGTATCACGATACATTTGCAAAGTATCTTTGCCCAGCCCTGCAGCGCGTTGTTTTCCTTTTGGTGTCATACAAATTAGCCCCCATTGAAGCCCTTTTTATCGTGATCTCTAGTTGTCATCGTCTGAGAGATCCGCCCATATTAAGCTGCACACGCAACAGGGACGTGGACGATTGGCTCTCTTCATACGAAAGCGCGAGAGCGCACAACCAGTGGGCTGTGCCACCGAGTTAAAGTAGCTTTCTCTCTTGCGGACGTGGCGAACCATTGGTTAGTAAGCATGAGGTGGAATTTACGAGAATTATCCGCCTTGAAGACCACCTTCGCTTTGCTTGACCACCCGGCTGCGCACCTGTGACGCGCGAACATTGTTTATGCAAACGGGACGAGCAACGAGATAGGTCATGACGAGCTGAACATAAGACTTTCTAGATTTTAGTAAAAGCATCGACGTGTCTATGCAAGTCTGATAAAGTCGGAAATCATCAATGCCGTCAATGATGATGCTTTTCATATGGTCATGTCCAAGAGCCCGCAGACTGTGCCCGAAGTTTTATAGCTGTGCCAAGCTACCACAGGTTGCGCAAGCAACGTCCTTGGACGAGGCGTCCTTCTTTGCGCAGCGATTCGCTTTCCAGATGGGCAATCGCCTCAGATCAGTTGTTGCTGCTTTTTAATATCAAAGTGTTTGTGCTGTAGGAGATAGCACGTCAACATATCCCTACAACCTTTTCTTTTTCATCTGCAGTGAAATCACTGGCCATGCCATGTGTCACTTGCAAACTGCCTGTCCCCCAGGCTGTAATACGCGGTCAAAGAGAACGTCGCTGAGGCTCTCACGGTCCCCCACCTACAGCATCCTATCGCTGCGAACTATGCAGAAGCAGCCATGTGGCATCGAGAGCAAATGTGCCAGTTGTTCATTCACAGCGGTCAAACTCTAGTTCCGGTTTCCTGTAACGCCTGCGTTGCTAATCCTTGGAGCGCACTGGACAATCACCATATTCTTTGCATATGGCTACCCTGAACATGTCGGCCCTCATTCTCGATGTGGCCTCCAATCTCCAAGGATTGCCCCCGCTTTCAGAATGACTTTCCAAATAAATCATCATCCTCATATCGTGCCACTTGTCACGCGATGTGAGATGCACGCCACACAGCGTCGATACATGAAAACTTGCATTGCAGCTGCGTTTTGGTCCACCAGCTGTGATGACATGTAGCAGTGGCCAGGTGCATCAATAGAACATGGCAAAGCTTTACGCGGATTGCAGGGTGATGCACCGCGTGACTTCGAAGACCGTGCACTTGTCGCGCCGCACAACAGCCCCTATCGTTTCTTTCACATCAATCAGTGGGTAAACAGTGATGAATGTTCATTAGGCACTCGCATCACAAAAGCATAGATTGTGTGGGGAGACCGTTCAAATTTAAAGGGGCCGTGAACCACTTTTTATCGAAGTGGAGAAAGACATTTGAGGTGAAAATAGGCTATTTCAGAAATACTTTGTCACAAGAAGTACTTCAAAGCGTTGAGCAGAAGCGGAGTTATTGGCAATCAAACACGGCATACGCTGTGCTCCCCCTTCCTTCTTCAATGCCTTGCACTGCGAAAGCTACGGCGGAGTGGGGTGTGGCCAAAACGCTCCGGCTTCGAAGCGTCACTGTGGTGCGCAGTTCAAGTTTCATTTTGGGCTAAGTAGACGCCATGACTTCCGATTTCCGTGCCTACCACGCGCAAAACGTAAGCCAAACGCGGTTGTTCTCAGCGAGCCGCCGTGCGCTTAGCCAGTGGACTGACTCGTGGCGGCACGCCCTGGCGGCGGCGCTGTAACCGACCGCAGAAATCAATAGCAGCCGCGTATTGGAATGTGCTTTATTACGTAATAAAGCACACAGAAGAGAGTGAGGATCATGGCCTCTGATGAAACGAGAGCGTTTGAGAGAAAGGAGACTTCGCGCTCCGCTTGCGAGCTCCATGCACCGCGTACGACAGCAAAACTTGGCTGTGTTGTTCACAGCAGCGTATGCTACCCATGGACTATGTTATTTCCCCAAGGCCGAGGGGTGGTTCAGAGCCCCTTTAACCAAGCGAGGAAGTGCGATTGGCGAAGCATCCCGCCAATAGCTTTTCTCAAAGCCTGCGGCATTAAGTCGATGTTGCCCGTTTATCCACAACAGCGACATGCCAGTTCGGTTTCTAAAGGTCATAATTTATTTATTTACTTATTTATTTATTCTTCGTCGGGAACCTTAAACAAAAGAGGTTTAAAAAAATTCTGGAGTGGCGGCACTCGCTATTGTTTACCCTGTTGGGACTCAGGGTAGCGTTTAGGCCGGTGATCCTTCAGTCAAAGGGATGAGTACGGCCGGGAGCAAAGCGAGAGAAAACGGGGTTTATTCTATATATATATTTACAGTGGGCCCAAATATGCAAGCCCCCTCCATGTGGGAGCACTTTGAAAGTCTCTGCTCACTACATGTCTGAGCACATATCAGAACACGTCAGGACACACCACTGCACCCAAGGTGTCTCCTTATAAAACATTGGTCTTCCCTAGTTGACCCGACTAGGGAATCTGATGACCTTGGTGCGGCCAATCAGAAGGGTCGTATTGTTTACAGAACTCCGCCTCTACTGTTGCACCTTCGAAGCAGGGACGAGGCAATCTGGAAACAGGGGATTCACACTCCTACGAAAGTCGTCTCCTTGGTTTCTCTCTCTCAGTGACGTTCGTCTTGCCAGGGGGGAGAGTGACTTTCGCGCTGGCCCCCGCTTCCACGAAGGGTGGCGGTTGTGGTCGCTTCGCGAGCTTCTTTGTCATCGCGTCCCAGCCGGTGTCGCGCCGCGTCGCCGGGTAGGCGGCTGCTGATGAAGGGAGTGGCATCGGGGGAAACACACCAACGATGCGCACTGCCGACTTGGGGTGCTTGTTTGCCCGTCAACGTTGGTATCGGCCACTGTCGCCGTGTGGGCGATGCTGTTGAAAGGGCCTGCCTCGATGGGAAACAATCAAAGATTGCGCCTGGCCGATTCGGGACACCACAGACTACTCCCCCGCCGGAAGATCCGACCTGAGGGTGACCAGCTGTCAGGTTGCCCGAAGCGTCAGTGGTCAGTCGTGAACTGGGGTTTCTTCTTGAAATGATGGCTGATGACAGACTCGTCCCAGCATTAACCTCGTTGTGGCTTTCTCCCTGGGAATACACAAGCACACATGAACCACAGGGCACAGGAAAGCGCCTTGCTCGCACCGGGAGCCATCGGGTCTAGCGAACAAATCAACGCACCCGCCTTTATCTAATAATAGCACCAAAGCAGCGATCAAATCACTAAACCTTAGCTAAAGACCAAAATTTTGAGATTAGACTAGGATTCACAACTTTCTCGCAACCTCCGACACCTAAGAGTCATTCCCAGTGACAAAGCACACAACGGTGCGCAAGCGCCCGAAATCTTTTTAAATCCACTAGGCCTCACTTGACCTAATAATTTGGACCCAAAATTTTGTGCCGCTAAAGCGAGCTCTCATGAACCTCTGAGTTCACCAAAACCAGATCATCGTGCTGCAGAGAGCAGGGTTAGAATACTCAAAATTCTCTAAATTAATGATAAATGGAATATCATACGCAGCACAAACGCGATGAACAGTTTTACATCTGCTAGCATCGCACGTACTATAGTGCCATTGAGGGCCACATTTGCATCAGGGATGTACTGTCAGAGTCGCTTTAACTTTGCGGACAAACTCACATGTAATACGTCCGACTCACGCACTAACAATTTCCTTCTCTTGTTCATATAGGACACACACTAAAGAAACACCAAGAAAATATTGCGTAAATTACACGATAACACTACAAGATTCCCGAAGATTTCTAAAAAGTGAAGTGATAATCAAGCACACCACTACAGGGATTAAAGAAATAGCCTGGACCTGACACTGCAAGCGTATCTCCTACAAAAAAGAAGCCTATTTGCCTAAAAGGACAGACACGTTGAAAAGAAGTTTCGCAAACATTTAGGCGCGCGCAAACTATCTCTTTCGGTATATCGCTAAGCTTCTAAAATAAAAACAACAAATAAGCTCAAAATGTGCTTATCCAAACGATCTGAAGTCTCGGAGATATCTCAAACTTAACCAAACCCAAAAAATAAAGAAACAAACTGCTTCCACAAACCTGAATCGCCGATTTCGTTCCGATTAGCCTACGGCTGCGACTGATTTTAAGCCGTACTCTAGGTGAGCGTGGTCTGAAAACTTGTCGTGTCAACGAGGGAATACAAAGGGCACGTAGGTCATTCTCCTCGCTGCCCACCGCCGACACTTTGCAAACAGGCAACATGCCTTCTACGCATCGCACTGCGATTTCACTGCCGCGATATCCAATTCGCGTCGCCTTACCGGCTCGCTCTCCGATGTCATGCCTAACACACCTCGAAAAAACCGAACGAGGGGGAACATGAATGAATGAACTTTTATTTCCCTTTTTAAGAAAGGGGAGGGCTGGAGGGAGAGAGGGAGGCCTGTGTGATCCAGTCTCAGCACCTTCTGCTGCCAGACGTCCGCCTACCAGTGGTGGTAGGCCTCCGCTACCTCCTCAGCCCACCTCAGGACTCTGTCCTGCAGGGTGGGATCGGAGCTGCGCAGGGCAGTCTCCCACAGCTCTCGCTACTAATTAATGGTTTGAGGTTGCGGAGGGGATATTTGATTGGGCATTTCCACATTATATGGGAGAGATCTGCTGTCTCGACAGGGCAGAAGCGACACTTGGGTGTCGGGTATGTGTCGGGAAAGAATAAGTGCAAAGTGCGTGGGGTAAGAAAAGTGCGAGTTTGTAGTTGGTTGGCGCCACAATATTTCTCTCTGGCGCGTGCTCGACACAGAGAGAGGTGGATACGTTAAGCGTTGGTGTTTGTATGGGTGCAAATTTCATGGAATGTGATAAGTTCGTCTTTATTGGTGTGTTGTTGGGAGTCATTGGGTTCTAAGGTAAGGCCCACATTTCCGTCCACTCGGTCCGTGAATCCTCGAGCAGCGGCATGAGCCATTTCGTTGCCTGGTAGTCCTTGATGTGCTGGAGTCCAGATGAGAGCGATGTAATTTTCGGCGGGTGAGCGACTAGTAGAGAGTGTGTGAGGTTTGTAATGTAGCCGCTACTGAAGTTGCGGATAGCTGTCGTTGAGTCACTGATGATGACATCGCAATCAGGTAGCCCCGATGCGAGTGCAATGGCGGCCTCTTCTGCGTCGCCCGCTGAGGTGGTCTTGACTGATGAACGAACAGTGTTGCCCTGCTTGTCTACGACCGCTAGAGCATAACGATGTTTAGTGTTATAGGCTGCGGCGTCCACATAGTAGACTCCTTCTGCCTGTCCATAGCTGCGTTATAGTGCCTTGGCTCGAAGTTTCCGGCGTTCGATGTGAAATTCGGGGTGCATGTTTCTGGGTAGGGGTTGGATGTGGTATTGGCCGTGTATGTTCCGAGGAAGTTGATGTCGCTTGTTCTCGTTGAGTGGTGGAGCGTAGTGAAGTTGTCTCAGGACGTCACGCCCAGCTTCAGTGGTGGAGAGTCTGTGATATTGCGATGATAGATGTGCTTCGATTAATTCTTCAAGGGTATTAATTGTGGCTGTGGCCATCACTCTTTGTGTGGATGCTCTAATCAGTACACCAAGAGCGACTTTATGTATCTTGCGGATCAAGCAGTTTACAATATCCGCTTCCTTCCTAGAGAGTGAGAGATATGATAATGCGAAGGTGATTTTGCTTAGGACAAAAGCTTGGATGAGCTGAATAAGTTCCTTCTCTCGAAGTCCTCCGTGTTTATTGGAGATCCTTCCTATGAGGCGTAGCGTGTTATCTACTGTTGTTTGTAATGCTTGCAAGGTACGCTGATTTGCTCGGTTGCCTTGAAGGTGAAGTCCTAGCACCCTTATCCTGTTTACCTGGGGTATGGAGTGCCTTTCAACCGTGAGTTCGATATTCGGGGGCGATGTCCTGAAGCGTCTCGTGAGGGGCAGAAGGAGAAGCTCTAATTGGTGGGGCACCTAAGATTCAAGTCGTGACCTACTCGTTCCATCTGGTCAATGGCTGCTTGGAGGGTGTCTTAGATGTTCCCGTCCGAACCTCCGGTCATCCACAGCGTAATATCGTCCGCGTACAGTGAATCGGAGGTCGGGAATCTTCTTGAGAGCGAAAGCTAAAGGTCGCATAGCCAAATTGAAGAGGAGAGCGGAAAGTACTGCCCCTTGGGATGTACCAGTGCTTCCTAAACGTATTTGACCTGATTGTTCGCTGCCTAATTGGAGCGTTGCAGTGCGCTTCGTGAGGAAGCTGCATATATAGCGGTAGATTCGCTCTCCACAGTTTACTGTTAAGTTCGCGTAGAATGGCCAAGTGGGACACATTATTGAAGGCTCCCTTGAGGTCGAGGCCGAGCAACACTTTTGTGTCACGTGAGTCGCTCGGTTCAATAATGTCTTGTTTGAGCCTTAGCATGACATCCTGGCAAGAAAGAGACTTGCGAAATCCAGTCATTTCCGATGGGAACAAGCGATTATCTTCGATGTATTTTGAGAGGCGTAGGTGGATTACGTGCTCCAAGATCTTCCCTATGCATGAGGTGAGAGAGATGGGATGGAAGCTATCAATGTGAATTGGCTTATTCGGCTTGGAATGAAGATCACCTTGGCTGCTTTCCATTGTTGGGGTACCTCGCCCTCTTCGAGACAGTGGTTGTAATACTCGGTGAGTTTGCGTATGGATTGCTCAGAGGTTGCGAAGTGTCTTATTTGTCACAGAGTCTGGAACTGGTGCCGTGGTGGTTCGCACATGGTTGAGGGCATGTCGGACCTCCGCTTCTGTGATGGGGCTGCAAAGTTCCTCATTGGATTCACCAGTATAGTCGGGCATGGGGATTTGCATAGGAGGGGGCATATTTTTGGAAGCCAAGTTACTGAACATTGTCGGCAGGTCCGCTGCATGTTCATGTAGCAGTTTATTGATCTGGTGTTTGTTATGCGTCCTAGACGTGGTGGGGTCGAGCAGGTGCCAGAGCAATTGCCAGGTCTTTTTTAGTGCTAAGATGAGCATGCGCTCCTTCGCAAACCTGAGTCCATTGCTGTGCCGCCAATTTGATAGCGTATTGTTCAATCTGAGAGTCCCATTTGGCGATCCTGATTCGGAGTTTGTGATTGTAACGGGCTGCTAGCCATTTCCTGAGTAAGGCTTGCTTCGCTTCCCACATGTGTAGGAGCTTCGAATCAATTGTTGCCAAGGGTGTATCTAACGGGAGAGTGGTGGTATGGCCTCTACATCTGCTTGTAAAGTGTTCGCCCATTGCTCTATGTCGGTAATGTCTTCTTCTTTGGTGTTGGAGCGAGATTTTCTGAATTCCGTCCAATTGGTAAGCCTGAGTGGTTTCATGGCCAGTGGTCTGTGCTTGAAATTTACGCGGAGTTCGAGGATGTAATGGTTGCTTCCTAAGTTTTTTGGAGGTTTTGCCACGTCGCCTGAGTGATGCGGTGAGTTAGGGTGAGGTCGGGGGATGTATCCCTACTGACGCTATTTCCTAGCCGGGTAGAAAGAGTGAAGTCATTGTGGATGGTGAAACCTTGATTCTGTATGTGCTGCCACAGAGTTCTTCCCTTAGGGGTAGATGCAGAGTGGCCCCACATTTGAAGGGTGGAATTGCAGTCGCCCATTATGACTAGCGGCTGTTTATTGGCGTTTGCTTTGGCTTAAGCAAGCATATGCTCAAAGCGGTGTTGTCGAGCATTGGGAGGGCTGTAAACATTTAACACGTATAGGGTGGGTTTTTGAGCCGTTGAGGTAGAATTTCTATGAAATCGTGGGGGATGTCAGTACTGCTGACTTTCTCCCATTTAACAGAAAGGTGCCGTCTTACGAGTATGGCAGTGTTGGGCTTGACTGTGTGAGGGTCTTGAAACGTGTTGTATCCTGGTAGAGTTACTTTCCCGTGTGTTTCCTGCAAGGCTATAATATCAGGGAGCTCGTTAAGATTCTGCAGAAATAGTGTTAGACTGGCGCGCTTGTTGAGGAACCCCCTGCAGTTCCACTGCCAGATCACCAGATTACGTGCTGGCTTCATTATTATTGTCGTTGGTGGGAAGGATGGGAGCTTGTGACGTCATGGAGGGTCTTCCCCAGCTTTCGATTAGCTCTTGGAATCTGCAGAACTGCGCAGATGCCTCACAAATAAATGCATCAAGCTTGCTTTGTAGCCGATTTTCAAGGGCAACAAGTTTATTTTCCAGGGAGGTCATGCGCTCACAGAGGACAAATATGGCGTTTTCAACGGAGTTGTCGGTGTCTGTTATTTCGTCATTCTTCCTCTTTGCCGGTGGGGGCTGCATGTGTGGTGAAGGAGTTGCTGCTTTCAGTAGCAGCAGTGAGTAGCAACAGTGTCCATTTGTTCTGTCGGAGGGCTTGTGGGTGTGGGTGCAACTATATCCATGTGTTCTCTCGGAGGGCGTGTGGGTGTGGGCGCAAGCTTTTGTGGCAGTGGGTTGGAAGTAGCGGCAGGAGTTTCATTGATTTCGATGGGGGGGGGGTGGATCATTGCCTTGAGCTGTTTGATTTCGGCTTTGAGCATTTCGTTCTGATTAAGCAAGTATTTGATGAGAGAGCTATCAGCATCTAGTGAGGAGCTGCTATTGTGGGAGACTACCCCTGCCCAGCTCACCTTTGTATGGTTGATGGGCGGTCTCTCCTCGTTGTGTGGAGTCAGCGGAGGCCAAGCTTGCTTCGATGATAGGACCTGGGGCGCTGTTGCAGAGTTCTTGCGACCAGAGCTGCTCTGCGGCTTATCTTGTCCTGGGTGTTGGTTGGAGGCCTGTATATTGTTCCTGGCCAGAAGTGTCAGTTTAGTCTCTGGGGGCGGGGGGCGGTGTCCATGGTTTGTAACGAAGTCTGCACTCTGATGAACCAATCTCGTGTTCCGTTGCAGATGATGCAAGTAGGGGTGCAGCTGTGGTCCTCAGGAGGATCTGGCGTGGCGTATTTTGGGCAGAGACATATTGTCACATTAGGGCAGACATCTTGATGATGGCCAAGCTGCCGGCACTTAGCACACGCCTCCACTTTTTGCCGATATGGTCGGCAGCGGAGGTCTGTGCGGAGGTAATCAATGTAGAAGGGGACCTTTGAGCCTTCGAAAGTGACCAGGATGGAGTCCGTGGAGCCTATTCTTCGAGCAGCTAGGATCTTCATTGTGGATTGGAGTCTAGAAGTTTAACCAACACGTTCCCCTCCACCAGGGAGGCCGGCAGCTTGATGATTCCCCTACACGAATTTTTGGGGTCTGCCACGTGCGTGGAGCCCTCGTAGCTCTTGTCCATGATGGTGAGGGTGGCGATCTTCAAGTAGCGATCAGCTCTGTCCATGCAGGGGGTGCTTATGATGATTGTGTTGTTAATTTCGTTGGCCCGGAGTCGATCTAGCGATGTTGCAGTCGCGGAGAAGCCTGTGGACTTGATGACAATGTCACGGAGAGAGACTGGATGTATATTAGCGCAGTTGACACCACCATGTACACGAAGAATGATTTTGTATTCAGCGGCAGGGAGTGGAGGAGGACGAGGCAGAATGTGGCTTACTGGCGGTCGAGTTTTGAGGGTGCTTGGCGAAGTGGGCGAAGGCCTCTTGGTGTCGGAGTAAACAAATTTCTCACGCCAATCGAGGATCTCTTCTGGAGTCATGTCGACAGCATCGACGACGTCGTCTTGGTTCATGTTACTGCAGCTGCTACTGCCGACACACACTGCCGGCTCTGCGCGGCAGAGGCGCGGGGGTGCGGATGTTGCGAAGAATCGGCAATGAATTTAAGATGGTAGGTCCGATTTCCACTGAAGAGGTGTCGTTCGAGAGCGGGAGACTTACAGCACCAGTGGTCCAAAAATTACAAGAGTCGAGGCAATAATTTGGACACAACACAAAAAGATGGAGCTGATGCATCACCAGGAGTCAAAGGTAGCTTCCAGGGGGAACATAACTGCCCCCTTCGTTTTGTCCACCTTCGCGCCGATCGGCCCTTTCTTTTCTTTCTCGTCCGGCGGTTCGGACGCGCGTTGTCTGGAAGCATTCCAAGGAAAAAACGCGCCGTTCGAACTCTTTGACTGCGCTCCCCACTGGGTTTAGCGCCTTTATTCGGCGGCATTGCCCTGTATGCCGTATTCCTGAGTTTGCGACGCCGCTTCATCCTGGCACGTTTTCTAGTGCTCATTTTCGAGCTTTCCGCTCGCATCTCGTGCTGACCGGCACTTATATTGTCGGTCACGACTGCCCATATCAATCGCACAGTCTGAATGATTTGCGGGTAAATCATTCCTCTCAATGCTACCTCGACTGGCGAAGAGCTTCAAATACTAAGAGATAATGCAGCTATTTTTGTTTGCGAAACGTAGCTCGTATTCCTGAGAGCTATCCACAACTGCACTGCCCTGCCTACATTGTGCTTTAGAGCACTTTTCTGACCAATTGAGCTCTGCACTGGTGCTCTTGTTTAACGAAACTGTGTCACTTTGGACTTCTACAAAAGCCACCTTCGCGACGTACTCTCCGGATAACTGCGCCAAATCGTCCACAGCTGGCCTAGCTGCTTCTCTAGTATTCCATTGGCACAGTATCTCGTCGCGCTCAATCCGGTACCCATCAACGCGCTCCTCAACAGCTACGTCACGGTCTACGGATCTGGCATCACCTGTGAACGTACAATTAGGCTCAAGGGATCAGCCTTTCTTTCTACTATCGGTAGAACCTTACGTGCTACTTGATCGCACACACCGGTGCTACTTCTACGGGTGCCTGACATTTCTGTTCCTCCACTTCAAAACTCTGTTCCATTATTTCAATCTCTTGATTGAGAGCTTCTATCTCTTCGTATGGTTGCCTAATCCAGTCCTGTCTTTTCAATTCCTGCTCATTCTCAATTGCTTCCTGTTCCTGCTCTTTTAGAATTAACTTGCCGAAGTATTCCAAATATTCCTGATCACTGTTGCTTTCTAAAATTGCTCTAATTTCGGCTTCTCATTCATCATCCTCTATCTGAACATCGAGCTCTTCACACAACCGCAACAAGCTATAGCTCTCGTCAAACTCATGGTCCATGGTCACTACTTTAGACTTTCGCTCAGCTATTCCACAATACTTGCTGCGAAACTCGCACAAATTGTAATGCAAGTAAAAAAAAAACTACCAGTGGTTCAATTCTGTTCTCCTAAGAGAATTTGAAGCCTGGAAAATATCGCATAAACCAAACGCCGACACACAGAAGTAGCAACAAGTCCCCAAGTTCTCCTCCACCGCATCGAATCAATTGCAAGAAGACGTAAATCCTGGGTCGCCTTTTAACTGATTACAATTCCGGTAGGTCTCTAAGTCCCAATTTCCCCCAAAAGTATGAGGTCTGGGTTTTATAGCTGGTTCAGATCAATGGTGAAAGCTGCTTTCTGCTGAGATGCGCAACAACCACAGTATCAAAATGGGCACTTGTACACGCTCCTTCGGTTTTTAAAAGTCTAGGCTAAAAGATCCGATGACTCAAGCGCAAAGCCAGGCGATCACCGTGTACCGTTCAGTCATGATGCGCTGCGTTCATCCCGCCGCTCGCGAACCAGTTGGCATTGGCTGCAGGTTCCATCTTGCCGGTATCATCC